>NC_090194.1:34915782-35215782 GCF_024679245.1 Pseudorasbora parva
ACATCAAAAAAGTTCACATGCAATAAGGATAAATGTGGATTTAGAAACAGAAATTACGGATTTTTATATTCAGTGTAACTAATTTGTAAAAAGTATGTGAACCTGTTGCAGAATCTGTGAAAATGTGAATACTTTTTATAAAATAAGAGGGATCATACAAAATGCATGTTTTTTTTATTTAGTACTGGCTGAAACATTCACTGATGCTCCAGAAGGAAACACGACACAGTAAGATCCGGGGGTAAAACTTTTGAATTTGAAGATCGAGGTACATTGGACTAAATCTGTCTTCCAGGTAATATGTGGGTATCTTCTGTTGCTTCTGAAGGGAAGTACTAAATGAAAAAAAAAAAAATATTTAAATAAAATAAGAAAAAAGTCTTCATCCTGTTCAAAAGTTTTCACCCCCGGCTCTTAATGCATCAGTACATGTTTCAACCAGTGCTACATAAACAACAAAAACCTGTGCATTTTGTATTTTATTACACTTATTCACATTTTCACAGATTCTGCCATCGTGTTTCATTCTGGAGGATCAGTGAAGGTTTGACCCTTTTTTAATAGTTGTGTTTGAGTCTCTCAGTCGTCCTCAGATTTTGAGAATCATACAGTTACTGCTGGAAGGGTTCAAATATGCAAAAGATGCTGGAAAACTGAAGATTTTTCAGGATCTGGTGGATTCTTCTGAGTAATGTTGGTCAGTTTAACTGATCCGGACAAACCGTTGTCTGACTATCACCAGACCAAGCTCAATTTAAGATTGAACATTGGTCTGGGGAGTCTGATCTGCATTTTCTACTGGCCAGAGGTGGGATCAACGGGCATAGTTCAAATGGCTGTACGCAATTGGATAGTCCTTCAACCAATCAGAACTTAAAATATAGTGTATATATAATTATATATATTTACATTTTTACTTTTAGCTACACTGATAACAACTCTGACTATAGCAGTATTAGTATTGTGTTGAGTACTTAATGTCTGATATAAAATATGAAGCAAAACCAGTTGAGAACCACTGGCTAGTATTTTTCTTTCTGTCATTAATATCTGACACCAAGCAGATGAAACATTTAGTGTCTATGTTTCTTGTTTACAGCGTACAGATAGCACAGCTGCAGTTATCGCTCTATAAACATCGCGATTTTACAATTGAATCCTATGGAATGATACTTCAGGATATTCACTGGCACATCTGAATGCGGTCGACATTCCCAAAACGTCCGTACTGGAGATATTCAGGTGGCTAATGCGCGGTTGTGCTCGTTCGAGTAGCGGCACAGCTTACTGTGGAGAAGGTCACGACTGCGTTATTCATTCTTTGGGAGCTCGCCGCTGTAAAAATGGTGCCGCATCCCAGAGGAGGATTTGCATTTTTTCAGGCTGAGGGAATGTTCTTACGCAAGCCCTGCTGAAACACTGCCAGAGAACACACTCCTCGCAGCCGCTGACTCTGCTTTCTTTCCCACTTTTCTTTTCTTTTGTGGCTGTATATCTCTGTGTGTGGATTATCTCTCTCTCTCTCTCTCTCTCTCTCTCTCTCTCTCTCTCTCTCTCTCTCTCTCTCTCTCTCTCTCTCTCTCTCTCTCTCTCTCTCTCTCTCTCTCTCTCTCTCTCTCTCTCCTTTCAGAACTGACCTTCAAGATCCAGTTCCTCTATCCACACTCAAAGCATACATTGTGAATCTGAATGAGCACAAAACATAACAAAACTCGTAAATGCATTTTGGGAAGGAATACAAGCTTACTGCATACTATATCTATTCATACTATATCTGCATACTGCATACTAGATCACCTTATTTTTAATGTTAAAGCAGCACGGATACGTGTTTGGCTTCCGTTCTCATCTGCTTCCAGTTATTTTTAGCTGTATAAAACATGTAGTTATGCTGCTTGATATTGCAAACTGGTATTTCTTACCATATTATGTTAATGTACTGTCATAATTATAAACACACTGGTTGGTAGGAAAAATAGTTTTATTGTTTACTGCATTTTCTAGTTATTTCCCTATTGCAGCTAATGAATCAGAAGAGACTCACACATTCATATAACACTTACTGTTATAAAATAAAGTGGATAGGCCTACTGTTTATTTGCCAGTTTTTCCCATTTGCAGAAACCACTGATATTACAAACTGTATAGTGGCATTTAGTTAGTAATTTGTGTGGTAAAAACTGACCTGCTGCCTTGTTGACTAGACAACCGGATAAGTTACAGAATATGTGGAAGACTGAAGTGATGCAGGACTAATAGGCTATTCCATTCTGGAGTGGCGACAGTAAATGCGTTAATAATGTATATAATAAGTAACAATTATCGGAAATGATGGCATTACATTAATGTAGTTAAAGCAAGTAACGTTTTATTATAAATAATAAATATTTTTTAAAATATAAAAAACATAATATTAGTGTAAAAAAGTAAAATTTACAGTTTAATAATAAGAGATTGCATTGCATTGTGAGATCATATAGAGTTTGTGTACTGTGCACTGTATATATAATGCACTGTATAGTGTTATTTTAGTATTATATAGGGCTAATATCATAGTATTGATGAAAATTTTGAATTATCTTTAATTTTTTTATTTTAAGTTCTTATTTAAAGTTTTAGTAATTTTATGTTCTATTGCTTTTTTGTAATCATTTTTAAATATTATTTATATTTATTTATTTTTATTTCCCTTTTATTCATTTTAGAATGCAAACTATTTTATTTTATGTTTTATGTTTTCTAATATTTATATTTTATTTATTTATTTCAATTACCAAAAATGTATTTTAAGGTGACGTAGTTACACGTTACTACATGTACTTACTATAGTAATAACAGTAAGTTATGTATAATTACAAGTAACTAACCCTAAACCAAACTGTACCCGTAACTCTATAGTAAGAGCGTCCAGCTAATTAATATTACTCAGTACTTATTTACAAGTACAATGTAACGATGTTACCTTAAAATTAAGGTGCAACCAGAGTTTTAGGTTAAGCGAATGATTACAACTGGCATTTATTTCTGTTTCTGGTAGTATGCCAGATCCCGTAGAGCCAGGTGAACTGCATTGTGGGAGGATGACTGAACAATGTAGGAGCGGAGACAGAGAACCGTCACATCGCCGTCTTACCGCCACCCAAATTGCCGAAATGACAGAAGAGAATACAATGGGAAATGGATTACTCCAGGGCTGACGTGCGTCTCTGAAATCAGACATCCGTACTAAGAAGAGTAAACTGGATTAGTCTCCCCTCAACCCCGTCTCCGGTGCCGTCGGTGAGCGCAGAAGTACCCTCGCCGCCCGGGACTCTTTTGGGAAATCAAACACTTGTCAGCCCAGCTGGCTGCAGAGGCTGCGGTGTTGTCTTTCCTTCTCGCCGTCTCGTTTTCGTCTGTTTACGTGTGGGAATTGTGGGAGGCCCCGCTCTGGCCGCCTTGCCAGGAGGAATTGCTTCGTGCAAAAAATTGTCAACAAGATTTTATGTTTTACGGCTGCCTGTCTGAGAACATTACTGAGGCCTGGCATCTGCTGTTCAATTCATTACACTCCGCTTAAGCAATTTGTTCCTCTCCAGCATTTTAAGGAAATGTGATTAGGTGTGTTTCCCCGGCCTGTTGGACTGAGCTTGAGCTGATATCACAGATTGGATATTGTTTTCTCAGGGCTTGTGGGTAAATGAGATGGATCTGTAGGTGAGGGATCACTGGATGTCATGCTGCATGCTAGAAATACAACATATAGTTTTTGAAAGAAAGCTATATTCAGTTGTGTTTTCTTGTATTAACGATGCAAAATACACAATCTTTCAAAAGTTCTAGATAAAAAAAAAAAAAAGTGAAATAAAAAAAATGCTTTTATTCAGCAAGGACACATTAAATTGATCATAAGTGACAGTAAAGACATTTATGATGCTACAAAAGATTATATTTTCAAATAAAAGCTGTTCTTGAACTTTCTATTCGTCAAAGAATCCTGAAAAGAAATACGGTTTCTTCAAATATCTGAAGCAGCACAACTGTTTTCAACATTGATAATAATTATAAATGTTTCTTGATTATAAAATCATCATATGAGAATGATTAGTGAAGGATCATGTGACACTGAAGACTGGAGTAATGATGAAAAATTCAGCTTTGATCACAGGAATAAATTAAATTTTCCAGTATATTCACATAGAAAGCAGCTCCTTTAAATTGTAATAATATTTCACAATATTGTGATATTTTTCCATCATTCTGAACTCCCTGAAACGCCACCATTGTAGTCTTGAGTTTTCCTCCGGGAACTAACACGTCACAATATTCCTCATTTAAATAATTCATACGCAGAATAAAGGGGCGTGGCCTGGTTGAGTTAGTAGTGTGTTGAAACTGGCGGTTATGGTAAGGGGGCAGGACATTTCCGAAACAAATTTAAATCGCTTGACCAATCACAACACAATTATCCAGCTGACCAATCACAGAACATTGTGCTTTCAGAAGGAGGGGCTTCATAGAGACAGGAACTAAACAGAGCGTTACTGACAGACTGGGAAGAGAGGAGCTGCAACAATAAAGAATATGAGAGAAATAATGTGTTTTTTGAACATGCAAGCATGAAAACATATTTTCAAGACTTTGGAAAAGGGCATAATAGGTCAGATTGGTGGTGAATTCATGGTTCACGGTGTGTGTTTACTCAGAACAGGCTCTGAAGCAACTTGAGGACACTTTGTATAAACGAAGCGCTGAGCTGGACGTCAGCCTTTAGAGGCTTTCAGGTGTGGTGACAGGCGGAATAAGCCCCATCGAGGTCTGAATTGCCCGTTTACCGCGAGCCCTGCAGTCTTCTGAATGACCCGTCGTCCTCAGAAGAGACTGCAATTATGATCTCAGAGGGGTTTCTGTTGTCTCGTTGATTGCTCAATGTCCCATTACCCTGAAAATATTTACATGGGCACGCTGACATTTTACCGCTGGGCCAAGACTTGCGCTGTGATTTGTTGACAGCGATGTGGTTTCTAGGGTGAAGCTTTTAGAGGATCTTTGTCTTTATGTGTCTGTTTCCAATAATAGTGTTTTTGCCCAGCAGGTTTTTTTTCTGCACTGTCATGTTGCGACTTTCTCCGAGGCCATCATGCGCGATCATTGTCGAGTCATTCGACCTCTACATCCGGCCCTGAGTGTGTCTGACAACAGCCTTGAAAACTTCACAGCGTTTCCCTGGTTTTGATTCCCTTTTGCGCACCCGAAAACTACCCTCCCGGAAACAAAGGATTTGCATTCCACATTCATCACTGTCTTCATGACAAAGCAATGCAGCACCGCAGCCGAAAATATCAGAGAGGTGGGGAAAAAAACTCCTGTTGATTCGCTCCCTTTTACGGAAAAATCTAATCAAACCCATCGATCTAATTATACACAGACTACACACACTGATGGTAATTGCGAAGTACAAATGCATTGGAAAGGGCACAGATTCCCCAAAGGTGCAGATCTGTGTGTAAACGGCTGTAAGTGTCTTCAATCTATAACTTATGAGTGAGAATCTCACAAAAAGGGATTTTTATCTGGCTCCCAGCAGTGCACGAGAGGGAATGACCTGATTTAAGACCATTTTTTGAAGAAATATCAAGTCAAAAGCCCTGAATGTGTGTGTATTTATAGTAATGCTTGGATGGCTAATGGGAAAATGTTTCCTTACTAAGGCTGCTAAAAAGTATGTATAAGGATTGGTTCTTGACATACAACTGATAAACCATCCTAGAAACCACTAGAAAATTATTGATGAGCGCTATTGCACAGCATTTGTATGTGCAACATACATTTATGATTATTAGACAGTCAAATCATTAGTCATTTATTAGCAGACTAATAAATGAGGAACAATTAATAGTTAACAACGCTAAGCTTTCAGTGAAAGCTAGTAGATTAGCTTAGCAACATGCTAATGTCGAACTCTGTTCATTAGGCTTCCTCAGAGTTTCTGTGTGTATTTTTGTGAGTGTGTGTGTGGCTAACACATCATACTGTACCTGGTGAGGGGTTAATGACTTGCTAATGAAACACATGGCTAGCAGCTAATTAGATGTGACCTGTTTTCCTGCAACTTTACCTCACGGTTGACAGCTCATATGCTAATGTGCTAATCTACCTGCCGTCTCTGTAAAGTCTTTTTTTCAGTTTTATTTATTATTTTAGCTATATATAGTGTGAAGTCACAACCTTTGAAGTAGATGCAATATCCCTGTATTCTGAAGGTCTTGCTAATTTGGTTCTTAATATGGTTGTAGCTTGTTATGTGAGATGCCAGGATTGTGATTCATTTCACACGCCTCAGCCTGACCTGACATCTCCTTTGATATCTTTACAAGCATTTTAATGATCTCTGGCTCTTGAGTGTCTTCTGCCGAGGAATTCTCTAAATAAACCACATGGTGTTGCCATTAAAATGAGTGTTATTCTTAAAAATAAGTTTTATTCTCCTGGTTTGATAAAAGTTGTAAAGCATATTTGAAGCATTTCAAGAAAAAGTAATTTGTTTATAACAAGTAGTTTTGTGTATGAATTGATATTATGTTTTTTTATAACTTAACTGACAAGTGAAGTGAATAACACTATCTCTTCATCACGGCACCTGTTAGTGGGTGGGATATATTAAGCAGCAAGTGAACATTTTGACTTAGGTAACTCGTTACCTAAGGATTTGAGCGAGTTTGACAAGGGCCAAATTGTGATGGCTAGACGACTGGGTCAGAGCATCTCCAAAACTGCAGCTCTTGTGGGCTGTTCCCGGTCTGCAGTGGTCAGTATCTATCAAAAGTGCGCCAAGGAAGGAACAGTGGAGAACCGGCCACAGGGTCATGGGCGGCCAAGGCTCATTGATGCACGTGGGGAGCGAAGGCTGGCCCGTGTGGTCCGATCAAACAGACGAGCTACTGGAGCTCAAACTGCTACAGAAGTTAATGCTGGTTCTGATAGAAAGCTGTCAGAATACACAGAGCATCTCAGTTTGTTGTGTATGGGGCGGCATAGTCGCTGACCAGTCAGGGTGACCTCTGACCCCTGACCCGCCGAAAGCACCAACAGTGGCACGTGAGCATCAGAACTGGACCACAGAGCAATGGAAGAAGGTGGCCTGGTCTGAGGAATCACATTTTCTTTTACATCACGTGGATGGCCGGGTGTGTGTGTGTGTGTGTGTGTGTGTGCGTCTCTTACCTGAGGAACACATGGCCCCAGGATGCACTATTGGAAGAAGGCGAGCCGGCGGAGGCAGTGTGATGCTTTGGGCAATGTTCTGCTGGGAAACCTTGGGTCCTCCATCCATGTGGATGTTACTTTGACATACTCCACCTACCTAAACTTGGTTAAAGTTTTAGAAGTAAAAGTGAGACCAAAACAATATTAGGAAGATGGTCATATTGTTATGCCTGATATATATATATATATATATATATATATATATATATATATATATATATATATATATATATATATATATATATATATATAATTGTAATTATTGTAATACTGTAATTATAATGTTATAATATATACTAAACAGTATTGATTGATTGGTTGATTAATTGTTTGCACTTTATTTACATTACAATTACATGATGTCAGTGTAAAGTATTTATATCCTAAAACAGAATAGGATATCCCCCTCCCTTTCTTGGCTGAATTCCCGCACGCTCCACCATTGCTTCGCTTAGCATCAGCAAATGAAGATGCTGTAATGTGTGTGTGTGTGTGTGTGTTGTATGCAGCAGAAGCGGGTCGGTGCTGGGACTCTCTCCGTCTGCGGTGGTGTAGTGCATTAGAGAACGGAGTGGCTGACACAGCCCGGGGCGTTAAACATGCTCATCGACCCGCTGTCAGGCCCGACTGAAGCCCGACTGTCACAGGAGCACGCGTGATGGACAGACGAGTGTGAGAACCCACCAGAGGAACCAAAATGAAGACGTACTCAACAAAACCTGCCCCAGAGGTGTAAATTACACCGGAACAGGCCTTTTCACCATCCCTTTCACAAGTTAATCTCCTCGCTCGTTCCACAAGGTTCCTCGTTAATGCTGCAGCGTAATTAGCAGGCGTGCGGTTTGTTAGCATCAGGAGAGGGAAGAATGCACGAGGGCTTCGAGGCGAGTTATTGACAACGCCGCAACAAAGACGCTCCTTTTGTTGACGCTTGAATCATCTCGTTTAGTTGCTTTCGGGCGTCGGGTGGGCGAAGAGGCCTGTCGGAAATCTCAATGAGTGGCAGTAGATTGCGGATGTTTTCCGGTGAGCGTTTTCCCTCGGGAAATGTGCACAGCATGGGAGAGAAATGACTAAAGAACATGCTAATAAAGCCGTTTAAATAATTCATCTCTTCATCTTAAACCTGCCGCCTCCAGGGCTGCGGGAAACGCTCATCAGCCTCTCTCATCTCCGCCGATTCTGGCTTTTCATTCTTTTTTATCCGTTATCGCATCCCTCTCTCCCTGTCACATTCCTCCTTCACCTTGGCTTTCTTGTTTGTCGTCTCGTCGTATCCGTCTCTCTCTCTCTGCCCTGTGCTGATAGCGCTCGAGATGTTTTATTTACATCATTGTCAGGATGATTTCCTGGAGGTAAATTCAGATCTGAGAGTTCTGCTCCCTCAGGAGAGTCAGCGGAGTCGAGCGATTCGACTGCATCGTTTGTGCGTTTCAGTCGCTCGCTTCCAGCATGACAACATCCATTCCTGCTGAAGAGCCTCTGAAACACCTCTTGCGAGCCCAGCATTCGCAATATCATCCAACTGCGGCCCCAAATTGCCATTATCGTGCTGGTGGGGGTTTCCGTTTTCGCAGACAGGAACGCCCCCTTCTTTTTCTTCACCTCTTCTGCTGAACTGCTAGCTATCAACATCCGTATTAACATGTTCAACATTCGCGGCTAGTTAGTTTTTCTCAAACTGAAGCTTCAAAATAAAATCTAGCCTCTTGAAACATGACATCATGACTTTGCGTAAACATACACGTCACTTTCTAAAGCCAAGTGGCGTGTTATCTGTACGCATTTTGAGCTATCCTCGTGTATGTCTACGCCGAAATGAACCATTATGTGTGTATGTGTGTGTGTGTGTGTGTGTGTGTCCATAATGTAAACGTAATGATGTTTTTTTGAAAATGTAAAAGCGCAGAATGTTTCTTGTGGTGGGTAGGTTTAGGGATCAGGGTTGGGTGTAGGCAATTGTTATTGTGATTGACATGGCCATATTAAATGTTTCGAATCAGTTGCAGGGCATTTCCGCTGAACTGGTTTGGGTGGGAAAAAATCACGGATATGACATCATACCCATGTGCCTTGAAAAACTCATCGCGATTGGTCGATGAGACGCTACCAGGAACGGCCACTAGGCGTTCTTGTTTCATGATGGGAACGCCCGATTCGCAGCTGGACCCTTCTCAGCATTCGCTCCTTCATGCTTTATGAGACAACACAATGGTGTTTTAGTTCCAGGCCATCAGATCCCATGTGATCTGTAAACTATAGGAGCACTTCAGATGCAAAAACCTCCAAATCCATCCGGATTTTTCTCCGGCTCCTGTGTTTAGGACCAGTCATTTCACAGTGAAGTGAGTTATTGAAAGGCCTTATGTGTGAGAATGTCACTGATATACGAGTGGTTCATGGCTTCGGCCTTCATGTTTTCATTCAAGTTGCAAAATTTAATTAAATTTATGTTTATTATATTTTTCAAATGTGTGTGTATATATAGAAATAGTAATAATATGATTTTATATTTATTATATATTGTTTTATTATTATAATATTTATATATTAAAGTAATTATATATTTAAGTAATTTATATATTTTTGAATTATATATTCAATTATGCAGTATTTTATTTATCTATTTATATTTATTATGATTTATTTATATTTATTTTATATTTCTGAGTGTGCTAAAAGCATTTTTTTGTGCATAGTGTTGCTAGGGGTCATCCAATTTGCAAATTTAATTGTATTTATCTATATTTTTATATTTATATTTTTATAACAAAACATAATTTAATTGTTATTGAATAATAATATAACAATTCTAATAATATGAACGATGTATTTAATTAAATATCGATCTTTATTATTAGTAGTATTATTATTACCGGTATCTATTTATATTTATTTGTAAGTATTTTATTTTTATATGTGTGTTAAAATATGTCAATGTATACTTTTTTGTGAATAGGGGGTCATTGGCTATTTATCCATTAAAGTTGCAAATTTAATTTTATATTAAAAAATATTACTAACAAAATATAATTTATTAGATTTTTATTGAATAATATATTTAACAGTCTTTTTTATTCTTATATTGTGTCATTTGCTATTTTAACATCCAAGTGGCAAATTTAATTGTATTTATATATATATATTTATAAAATATGAATAATAAGACATCATTATTTTATTTTTATTGAATAATATATTTATCAATCTTTTATATTTTTATAATATTTTGCCATTTTTTCCATCCAAGTTGCCAATTCAATTGCATTTATGTATATATTTTTTATTTATGAAATAATAATAATAATAATAGTAATAATAATAATTTATTATTATTTATTTATTTTTACTTTTATATAATAATAATAGTAATTCAACAATAATAATAATAATAATAATAATATGAATTAAATATGAATTAAATATCCATCTTTATTATTATTATTATCTATTTATTTTTCAATGTCAATGTATACTTTTTAGTGCATACTGTTGCTAGGGGTTCATTTTTCCATCCAAGTTGCAAATTGTATTTTAGATTTATAAAATATTAATAACAAAACTTAATTTTGTTTTTATTGAATAATATGTTTAAAAATCTTTTTTTTATTCTTATTATATTGATCTATTTACATTATAGTTATTTCATATGTGCTAAAATATGTTTCATTGTGTGTATTTTGGAATCATTTGGAAGCGTACCTTTCCATACGTCATTTTATATAATATCTCAAAATTTACATAAAAAATATGAAGACGGAAACTCTAAACTCTGAAACTTTTTTCCTCCTGTACCCAGCATCCGATCACTTAGTAAAGTGACTGCACACTCTCCTCAACCACACACTCACAGAGGAATCATTGACGTCAGTTATTAATAACAGGAGAGCTGTCCATGAACATGCGAGTCATGCTGATGTCCAATGCTCCACGTCTTCATAAATGATCATTTAGAGCGAGTCTTTGTTCATCTGCGCTGAGGAAAAGCTCTTTGATCTGTCCGTCTCTCACATGCTGCTTCTTAATGAGCCCATCTCTCCTCTCCTCTTCCTAAAAGATGCGCTTTGTGTTGCTTCTCCTGTATGGATTACGCTTGGAGATGTTCTATTGATCCGCCTAAAGTCCATATTGAACCGGCTCTAATTTAGAGCTTGTGGAAAAGCTTTCTCCAGCCCAGACGGTTAATAATTCCCCATAATATGATGAATAGATGTGAGATGAATTAATTTGGTGACGTGAGTCATTAATTAGATGCTGGTTTGTCCAGTCATTCCTCTTGGTTCTGTGTCTTCATTTGTCGGTTTAATTTGGACATTCTTCCTCCTCCGCATATCTCAGTCTTCCTCGTCCGATGGATTTCCCCAGACGCTCCTGATAGGCTCCCAATCAATAGCATTAACCTCCCAATTAATCATCCAACCAATGTGGAGTCCAATTATTGGAAGCGGCTTGTGTCAAAGATGAATAAATGCCTGGAAGTTTTGTCACTGCAGTGGACTCGTGGCTTGAGCTGTGTGTCTGTATGTCCAAATCTATTCTTACTGTGCCATTTTCATACAAATAATTAATAATGAACATATACTGTGGTGTCTACATGTTGTCATGTTAAATGTTTAAGAAATAAAAAAAAACATTGTTCCAGACCATTAGGTCCCATCTGAGGATATACATATATATTTTTGATATACATGTAAACATACTATGTTTTATATAAAAACTTTTTTTGTGTATTTTGAATTACTCTTATCAAATAGGTCAGTGAATATTAGCATTAGTTTCTGGATGTCTTCTGAAATCATTGCAGTGTTCGGTTTATGTAAAGTATGAGTGTCCCCACTTTTCAAAAGGCTTATAAATCATACAGGATGAGTTTTTTTGAGAAAGTAAAAATGAGGTATGTTTCCTGTGATATAGGTAGGTTTAGGTGGAGGGGCAGTGTGTGTGTTTGCGTGTATGCGTGCGTGCGTGTGTGTGTGTGTGTGTGTGTGTGAGCTTGTGTGCGTGCGCGCGTGCATGTGAGTGTGTATGTGCATGTTTGTGTGCATGTCTGTGTGTGTGTGTGTGTGTGTGTGTGTGTGTGTGTGTGTGTGTGTGTGTGTGTGTGTGTATGAGCATCTTTGTGTGCGTGCTTACATATGCATCTTTGTGTATGCATGTGTTTGTTTGTGTGCGTCCGTGTGGGTGTGTATGTGTGCGTGCGTGTGTGCGTGCGTGCCTCCGTGCGTCTGTGTGTGTGTGTGTGTGTGTGCGTGTGTGTGTGTGTGTGTGTGTGTGTGTGTGTGTGTGTGTGTGTGTATGTGAGTAACACGTAGATGATGATTCATGCTCTCCCAAGAAAAACACACAGGCTGCCAGTGGCTTGCGGATAGCAGCGCTCCACCGGGGAGCCAAGTATATTTATTCAACAATCCTGTTGACCAAAGGAGCACGTCCATGTGTGTGTTTGTGAATGAGAGAGGAGAGAAAAAAACACAAGGAGAAGGTCCAGCTGTAAAAACTACAGGAAACAAAGATGAGTCAAATCGAGATGAAAGCGATGAGAAACAATGAGTCATTTTTCTGAAATCTCACATTTGGAGTTGTTCGTCTTTAGGGGCCATGTGAGACAATGAGTCTTATTCACTAATACTCATGTGCTTGTGTGTGCAGAAAGGTTCTCACGCATGCCAGATTCAGTTCGTTCTCGCTCACTTTAATATAATATAATTTTAGAATGATCATTTTTGTCACTCTGCAAGTAACTATTTAAAATAAAGAATCAGAACATGTTCAGTCAACATCTTAGGGTGGTTTAGTGCAGATAAAAATGTTTACGTAAAAAACACATTTTTATGTATGTAATTATTGGTGCTGTGATTGACACAACGAATACAAAAATCTTTGTTTGTTTGAAACATTTAAATACTGTTCAGAAACAGAAAGTAGCTGTTTAGATGGGGAGTTGACTCCAAAAGAGTCGATTCCTCGACTCTGAATAGCCCCAGAGTCGGGGGCGACTCCAGTACAGGAATCGACTCTCGGTGTCGACTCTGTTGTGTTGTCCAAAATCGCTCTTGTTTACTGAATCTCTCATCTAAGCTGAGCGCACTATAAGCAAGGAGTGAATGAAATGAAGTGAGTCGCGAGGTAATACACTGACATAATACACCGCGTCAGAGAGCTGTCACAGAAACTTTGTCACACACATTTATTTGACTGCTTATTTGTAGAAATAGAAAACAATCACAGCGACTTTAGTTTGTAATTAAAGGCTTCCTCCATCGCTTTGATGGCAGGATGGTCGCTTGATGGTATATATTATTGCAATGAATATAGATTTGGTTTCCCATGGTTAACCATGTGTTCATTAAAGTAACCATAAATCATAAAAATATGACATCAAGAAGAAACGCATCAATAGTGTGCATTTATTTTATGTATAGTATCTTTATCTCACCTTTTAAGAGAATGATCATATGAGTTTTTCGTGACTTTTCCTATGTAAAATTATGTAGCATTATTAGCAATAGATACAGAAACGTTGAGAGCCACAAAAGACATCACTAAACTGAACTAATTTAGACGGCCACGCTAAAAGTGTGCAGTTTTAATAAGAGGATTGTAGGACTTTGTGTCAGGGGGAAATAATTTAAGTATGTAACAACAGCAATTTTGTCTGATTTCTAACCCTGTTTTGATGTAAAGTAAACGGAGTCGAGGAGTCGATTCCATAGACTCCCAAAGTGGGAGTCGGGAATCGGAGTCGACTCCAAAAAACCTGGAATCGAACAACTCGGACCTTTCCCATGATCGCTATGGCAACGTAGAACAAGCCGGTAACAAACTTCCGGTTTACATTAGTCTATACTGTTCTCAGCTGAACGCTTGGTTGTATTATCAGGACTCAGGAGTAGACTTTTACAACAACGCTTCAGGCAAAATGATCACATGTCCCAGATGGTCGCATGGATCTGACTATCTTACAAGAACTTACTAATATCTGTAGCACTAAGCGGTTCACCTGAGTTATGCGGCGCACACATTTTGCCACTGTGTGTAGGCTTGGCAGTTCCTATGATCCACGCGAGAGTTACCTTCCGTCCATGCGCCTGTACATCGATTTTATTTTATTATAAATAAAGGTTTATTTGTTTCTAGTTATTTATTTTGTTCACCCGCATCCGCATTCACCCATCAAATATTATCCCGCGCCGCACTCGGTTGTGCTAAGTCCTGCGGGAGTGCAGGTCTCTATTTGGATGGTAACGTTAGGCTGTTAGAGCGGTCTTGCTACACATTAAATCTTGCAAAATGTTATACAGTTTTACTGCAGTATTTTAAATGGGTTAAACTAATATATAAACTTAATAATTACATTTACAGCAATGAAATGTTAATTTTTATTAATGCACTTAAATTTATTGAAGTTCATGCATCTATTTTCATGTTGATTAAAAAAAGTCTACTGACAATGTCTGACATGAACATTTCAACAATTACAAATATTAAAATACAAATATTACTTATACATCACAATTCTTGAGTTTATTTGAAGCTCGTTGGGCATTGAATGGAGTGCGTAGGGTGTAGCAACATGTCAAACAGGTCCGTTTATGTTGCATGGTTTATGGAAGCAAGGTTCGGAGGTGTGAGACCCAGACGCTCAGCGGCGCTCAGCGCTCATTAACCCCAGCGAGCGCAGCCTTAACTCGGCTCGTCCTTCTGACGGCTGCCGCTGCCTGGCAGAAGCCCCTCCCATGACGCAAATTCGCGTCTGTTGTGTAGTGAATGAAGCGAATGGATTCAAAATGTTTACGCATCCAACTTCGCGACAATAGCGCTATTTATTCGAGTCACTCGCGTCTGGTGTGAACGCAGCATAACTGTTATGTGTGCTAAACCGGAACTGAGATACCGTCAACCGGAAGTATCGAGTGTCATTGAAGTGCCCATGCATGTTCATTATCAAAATGTATCATATTACTGCACACTCTATGTGTCTAATATCACGTTATTAGGAGACCGTAGTGCACAAAAGATGGCCACACCATTTCTCACAGACACTGGACTTGAACTCATCAGCCGCGCATCGATTTCTTCCGTGTCACCTCTTTTCATGAGGATCACTGAAGTGCGAGTGTGTTTAAAGCGCCCCCGAGGACGGTTTTACTGCTCATTTAAAGCTGCAGCTCTTCAGTTTAGTATCAGACGTTCCTCCTAAACCACCTTTGGATGAGTTAAAACACAATCGAGTCAGGAGTTTACATAAAATAAGAGTACAGAGCACTATTTAAAACATTTTTGGGAAGCTCTGGGGATTTTCTGGAATATTTTTATCAGGAGAAACATCAGAAACCTCCATAAGCACCTTTAATCTCATCGCTGTGTAGAAGAAACAACTGAGGTATAAAAGAGATTTTGTTTTAGTGTTCGTCAAGCACTAAAAGGGTTAAGGCACAAGCTGTTAGTCAATTTGGCCCTTAATTAGGGGCTAAGAGCTGAAGGTGCATAGGCATCCGTTGGCCTTCCTATTCTTCTTCTTCTTCTTCTTCTTCTTCCGCTCTTGAGTCTATAGCAGCCCATAGAAACGCTTGTGGGAAAGAAATTTGGCACACAGTTAGAGGACAGTCTGAATTTCCCTCTAGCACAACCAACCATCCAAAGTTGCACTCACATTTAAACTAAAAACGTCTGAACCGTAAGGGCTTGGAACAAAATACAAGCTGATCCGATTGCTTTGATGTAACCTCCATATGCCATTTTACGTCATTTATAATTCTGAAAAACATACTTTTTCTAACCTAGACAGTTCATCGATTTTCACCTAAATTTAACCAGATCATCTTGAGACCATCCCGACAAAAAGTTATGGAATTCAAGTTGATCGAACCTTTCTTGATTCAACGAAAAGGTTATCATAATGGACGTGAGGCTTTATCTCCGCAAGGCTTTAGCGTATTCTGACCAAACTTGGTGTGTGTTATGACCATAGACTGTAAAAAAATATGGACATAGTGTCCGTGACGTCACCTATATGATTCAGATAAGCCGTTCTGAAGCTTAAAGTATGGGTGACCTGGGCGTTGCCATCTTGCGAGCGTGTCACTCCCGGATAACAGATAATGGGCAAAAAGGCGGGATGTGGGCGGGGCTTAAGTGACGATAAATGGCTATCCACCTGTAACCACACCCTTAATTATGCAGAACTTTAAGGATTTATATAACGTAAACGAATGAGTTATAAAAAAATTCACCCCCCTCACAGTTGTCATGAAGATCAAAATTAGCCGTATAGACCAAAACCACAATTTGTACCAGGCTGTAAACATGTTTTTTTCTGCTGTAAAGTTGAGAATTTTAACATGGGGCTCAATGAGATTCTGCTCCTTATGGAGCCTGTCCCTAGTGGCCAGTCGAGGAATTGCAGTTTACATTACTTCCGTATTGGCTTCAAGAGAGATGCCAATTGGTTGTGGTTGCCGCTTGGTTATAGCAACCATGGCATGGGGTTACCTGCACAGTTTCAGCACAGTGCCCCCTAGTGGTCAGGAGATATGAAAAAATTCTTGCACCTTTTGAACGGTTCGGCCAAAAATCACAAATCTGGTCTCTTTAGATTCGGTGCATCATGTCGAGTCAAATATTACCAGCTATTTGAAATATTGTCGTAAAGTGCTATGTTTTATGAATGCATAACATTCGTGATAACAAGGCGTATCATTACAAAGGTTGGTCAAAAGTTATAATGACATTTCCAAAAATGCATAGAACTTTTGATTAAATTAGGCTGTTGTAATGTTACTGGTCCTTAGGTGAGACCTAGAGCATAAATACCAATTTTGCCATAGTCGGCCTAACTTCTGCTTTTTCGAACTCCTCCTAGACCGTTTGTCTGATTTTGTTTCATTTTCAGACCATTCCGGCAAAAAGTGTGGGATTTTGTGTTAATAGAGGAAACCTTTTTCAAATAACGCATCAACAGATTTGATGGCATGATGCCGGAACGACTCTAAGGCTGTATCTCTGCAATGTTTTGGCATATATCAGTCACCTCATGCTGACCACACCACATCAATTTGGTCTCAGCGCCAACTATTGTGAAAGTGATTACTAGTGTCTATGATTTATCTGACATTTGGCCTAAAATCATCTTAATATGTCTTTAATTGCTCATTGTCGCAGTTGTTACTGATCCTCCAAGCCATGGCGGCATGCTATCACGCCTTCTTTGTGTTTAACCCATTAGTGGTTTGCAGCTATATTATTCTAAATACATTTGTATTAAATGTTTTGTCTTGTTTCCCAGTACAAATATCTAAACATTCTTAAATCAAAATACATTTACTTGAGAAACAAACTTACTTAAAATGTTAAGTACATTTTCTGATTAAAGTATTAAAATGTAATACGTTTTTGCTTAAAACAAGAAAAATAAACTTAATTCAACAGGAAAACAACCCAATTTTCAGATATTCGTTCTTGTTTTACTTTTCTTTCCTTTTTAAAATTTTTAAATTTACTTATTAACTTAATAACTTAATATCTAAGCCATTTTGCTTCTCAAGTAAATGCGTCTTGATGTTTAGATATTTGTACTGGAAAGCAAGACATATATTCTTGCAGTGTACTTTAGTTTATTATGTCTGAACGAGAGTTGCAGTGATGTCAGTCCATTAAACTCTCACTCGGTAGATTTGAGCTCATCGTCTGTAGCGTCAGTTCCCACAGACGGCTTTTATTGAAGTTAAGATGTCCACGACTTTCTCATGACCTGACTTCTGAACAAAGAACAAAGGTTTATGTCAACTTGTCCACCTTTAAGAGCGCCAGAGAGAGAGAGAGAGAGAGAGAGAGAGAGAGAGAGAGAGAGAGAGAGAGAGAGAGAGAGAGAGAGAGAGAGAGAGAGAGAGAGAGAGAGAGAGAGAGAGAGAGCAGGTTAAAGAATTAAAGTGAGTGCAGTTCTCTCCTGTCATTCTCCCTGTCGAGATGCGAATCCGTGCTGCGCACACACACACACACACACACACACACACACATACACACACACACACACACACACACACACACACACACACACACACACACACACACACATGCAAGCCGCTGACTTGGGAAAATCAGCGAGAGGAGGGTGCAAAATCCCTCTTTATCGAAAATTGGCTCTCCCAGTGAACAGCCCTCTAACAGAAATCCAGTGGGGTTTCCAAGGAAACCGTTCCACAGATCTGAAACTGTGAGCAAAGCCGGAGATGAATAGCTGATTTGTAGGACACACAACAATAGCAGTGCAGAGCATAATTGTACAATAATGAATAAAAATCAAGGGGGAAAGAAACAGGAGTAAGTGGTCAGTTGATTAATGTCCAGTGAGGTGTGTGTGTGTGTGTGTTTGAGTTCGCTGTGTTTGAAGTAGTCATCGCTGATTCACAATATACGGTAGTGGCCAGAAGTGATGACCGTGTTTGTTTTTAATGACCTTGCTAGTTAGATTAAACCATCTAAATATGAGGAACATATTTTAAATATGAGGAAGAACAAACAAAGGCAAACTACAGCATAATCATTTAGTAATATTTCTTAGTATGACAATCTGGCCAAAAAGTATGTTGCACAATTTGTCATGTTTATTACATTATCTCAAACAAAGCAATCAACTCCAAGCACAACTATTTAATATGCTTACAAAATATTTACCTTTTATTATTCAAATATTATTTAAAATATGTTAAAGCTACACTGTGTAACTTTTTTAGTTTATTCTTAGGTAAAACACTTAGTTCTTTTAAAATATATATGTGCTCATTAATGTATATTTACTTCTTTCAAGTAATAAAGTATTCTCGTAAGTTTATAATATGCCATTGAAAATACATACAGGTGAGGGGTTCGAATGCTGGTCGCCATGTTGCCCCTCCATCTTGAAAGTACATTAGCCAAAGAGGGACATACCTGTAAATTCAAGCTTCGCCTTTCACGTTTTAACACTCGATGGCACCGTGTCGAATGTGTAGAGGGGGATTGCCATGTTTATCTTGGACTAAATCGGCCACCGTAGGAGGACAAAATCAGAATTCAGAGGAACAGAAACTATTATTCACTGGATGGTCATAGCTTTACACCGCTAGATGGGGGAAAATATCACACAGTGTAGCTTTAAAGATGTATATTTTCCTCGGCTGAAAGAGAGTGTGCTTTCCATACTGGGAAATAGCGTGACATTTTTATTGTTTTGTTTGTTTTTGCTGGACCTTTGAAATAGCTGAAATAAATTGGCGAAGTGATACGTAATCCAGCAAAATCTGCCTAGAACTACTGTAGCTATGCGTTTAGTGGAAAATAATTGTTCATCGGCCAATCAGAATCAAGCATTCAACAGCCCTATAGTATACAACAAGCATACATTATAGCAGCATTTACAATAAACAGAAAGTCTATGATTTAAAGCGAAACTGAAACTACCAGCTTGTGGGAAATGTTCAATGAAATAAACTTGTGCTCCATACCTCTCTCATTCAACACAAATGCACATCTGTGTGCGTTATATCAGTCACTTTGAAATATAAGTTGTGCATTTCAGATGATACAGTATTTTTGTGCGTACACTAGCATATAGCTGTTGATTTTGACAGAACTGCTTTTAGAGTGAATTGATTCAATACGTTTAACAGATTCCTGAAAAAGGCACAATTCGTCATCTTTAAAACCAGGACTGACCCGAAATGAAGCTCTGCGTCTTCAAACGTGGCCCACGCCGGGCAGATAGCATATCTCTGCACATGAGAAGCACTCTCTCCTGATGGAGGGTAATTGCCTCACCGTGTAACATGTCCCGGAGCCTTTAAACTCAGGCAAACTGCTGGAAGTTTTTATGGCTGGAGGTAATTGGTTCCAGGCGGCTTTGGGAAAGCGAGAGTTGAAGGCCTTGGGCTGGACGATCGAGCGCCTCAAGGTTCGTCTTTTGTCCGTGTGCCCCGAAATCAAACGTTTTACCTTGTGTTCTATCAGGGCATCCGTCCCAGCACCTCATCGAGAAACAACCATCCCCGTTACTCCCTAAATAGAGCCGATATCTGCGGCGAACATGTGGTTGTGTTTTAATCGTTGTTTATACTTTGATTGATGTAGCGTCAAGGCCGAAGTTGGACCTGCTGTCTTTTGTTGTTTGTCAAGGGGTTGAGTAATATAAGTCCACATAGGCCACATCCTGACTGTAATGGACAGAGTTTAGTTATGATGCTGCTTGGCTGATGGCACAATCATCTAATGATCTTGAAATTGTACAGAGCATGCAAATGTTGGATAAAATAGTTATTTTTAATTAGAGTGAATTGTTTTATCTATACTTTCTGATTTATATTTCCAACATTGATAATAATCATAAATGTTTCTTGAGCAGCAAATCCTCATATTAGAATGATTTCTGAAGGATCATGTGACACTGACTGGAGTAGTGATGATAAATTCAGCTTTCATTGCAGGAATAAACTACATTCACATAGAATATAGTTGTTTTAAATTGTAAAAATATTTCACATTTTTGCTTTTTTACTGTATTTTTAATGTCAAGTGTTGTTGGATGAAGCATTTCTCGCAGTATTCTGTGTTTGTACATTGCAGGTAATTCCATGCATACAGAAATGCATGAACCGTTTACATATTGCATATGCTTTATAATGCTTTGGAAACAATAGTAGCCTGTTAGGATGCTATTCTAAACATAGACACTTTTTTGCAATGCATTTTAGGATTGCATTATGTGTAAAGAATCCGTTTGATTAGTCTTACTTTGATCGTTTCGTCATTGCACATTAATCTAAAAGCAAACAAGGTGTTTTACTTTGTAGAAAAGGAAAGTTGGCTGGGCCAGTTCCTAAATTCGGACTGTCTATTCACACCAAGTGTAAATAGTGTTAGTGTGCCTTGTTGGCAAGTGCTATTCGCACTAGCTTCGCCTAACAATGCCTGGTTGGGCCAAATAAGTTTTAAAAAATGACGTGCATATTTCAACGTTTTCAGCGGCAAAATCAGTAAAGCATAAGGCTTAAAGATTTAGGTTTTGTTGCGATCGACACGGGTTTTCGAATCCGCCTTTTGCAGAGCTCGCTCTTCTCTCTTTTTTCCCATCGCATATCAGATCGGAAACGCATTTACTTTTCAGAAAAATGTAAATATAGTGCCTAACGAAATGTTTAATAATAATAAAAGCATTTATTGGGTAGGGTTAGGGGTCGGTGTAGGGACAGCTTTTATTGTCCCATTGAGGCAGCATCCATTTAATCATTTTAATAAATATAATAATTTACACTTAATGTTAATATTACATCCTGTTAATGTACAACAATACTGAGGTGTCTGCCATATAGTAAATTGCATCTAATTATTATATTACACATATTGCAAAGAACAGCTACTTTGGTAAATAGAATATATCACTATTTTCACTTAGTGTGCTATTTGCCTTAGTGTAAATATAATCTATCGCTAAGAAAATGTTATTTTCACTTTCTGTGAAATTCTGGCAAAACAAGGCTTTCCTCCGCTGCCCTGTGCTAAGTACTAATGTAGTAAGAGACCAAATTCAATATACACCTTATTAATGATGCATATTATGTATAGGAAAGCAGATGAACCAGAATATAAAGTATATGAAACACGCATATACTTTGTTGTTGAGCCTTTTTCCATAAAAAAAATCAACAATCATATTCTGGGCTCATCTGCTCGCCTGTATATAGTATAATCATCAATAAGGTATTGAGTTTGATCGGTTAATACTATTTTTTTAGTAGTTAAAGGCACTTTAAGTGTTTTCCACATTAAGTTTAAAGGGGTCTTATAATGCCTCTTTTTACAATATGTAAAATTAGTCTCTGAAGTCCCCAGAGTGTGTATGTGAAGTTTTAGCTCAAAATACCCACAGATCATTTTTTATAGCATGTTTAAAATATCACTTTTTTAAGGTTGAGCAAAAACAGCGTTTTGTGTGTGTCCCTTTAAATGCAAATGAGCTGCTGTTCCCCGCCCAGGTTTCAGGAAGAAGGCGGAGTTTCAAGAGCTCTTGTTAGCAGCTCCGATTACCTCACGCAGACACACACTGAAAATATCAAAAACTTTTATGTTCAAACCGGAGTCTGACAATGATGGAGAGACTCAAGAAGAAGAGACAACATGTAGAATGAGACAGGACGTTTATGAATGGTTAGTTGATGAAGTTATGAGTTAACTATCTTCAAGTCATTGATTAGCATATTCTAGTCATGATGAGCTATAAATCGCTGGCGTGGGAACTTTTGTAAGATGCACAGAGTCAGAGAATATCTGCTGCATTAATAGAGAACAGGTGTAGTTTAGTTTAATTGCGATTATAACTTATCTTGTCATCTTCGCAACATGGCCTTTGTTGCGTGTTCTGGGGGCGGGGTTTATGTACATTTGGGTAAGTGATGTCACTAACCCATGAAAAAGCTCATTGTAGTCTCTACCAGCCGTTTATTGTAGACTTTAAAAAGCCATTTCGCTTTGAACTTTGAGCGTTGTAACTTTGCAGATGCTGTTTATGCTCAAACAGCAATATTACACACTAACTAAAGTTAAAAAAGGGAAATCATAATCAACCACCCCTTTAAGAGCGTCCCACTGTTTTTAGTGATTGAAAATAAATACTGCGGCAGGTGCTGCATGGATCACAAGTGCCATATTTTCCACATATTTTTGTTTTTCTTTTGAGAGGTGATTTAATATTGGTGACTTGACACAGATCTTAAACCTGACGGGTCTATTGATGTCATGTGACTGATAACTATGAATTGGTGGTTTGAAATGCAGTTTTCATAGTTTGGTTTGATGACCGTCGAGAGGACTGCGTTGCTTTTAGACAACTTTGATTCTGCTGAAGAAAGTTGTTTGTGGCTAATGGGCTTCCCATCGAGCATGTAATTCTGGGAGACGGCCTTTGTCTCTGGAGTCCCAGCTGAACGTGAGCCTGCCGCAAGGAGATTTCGACAAGGCCTCAGCATATTTTTTACGGATTTTGCGAGAGATCAGCGTCTCTGCTAAGATTTCGACTTGAGAGGCTTCACGGGTTTTGTTCTCGGCAGACGACACATTACATGGCAGAGCGCTTTCTGCACCGCATGCTCTTCTCAATGCCTCTGTAATGGGATGCAGTGATCTCACACAACTTTGCCATATGTTTTGTGGATAAGAGCTGTGTTTACTTATCTAATCACTGTTTAATATGAAATAAAGCAGTAAGACAAAGGAGGCCATATGTATCAGTAACTATAACACAATTGAATGAATAATGAAATCACCTCAACTTCATAACACAAATAACCAAAGGGTTGTTTAGCGCAGTGTCATTTTAAGATTTATATAATATTATAGTTTATTAATATTTGAATTAGATTTTATTAAAATAAATAATAATAATAGTAATAATAATAGTCATTTTATTATGTTTTATATATATATATATATATATATATATATATATATACACTCTAAAAAATGCTGGGTTAAAAACAACCCAAGTTGGGTTGAAAATGCACCGACCCAACAATTGGGTTGTTTTAACCCAATGGTTGAGTTGTTCTTACCCAGCAATTGGGTTGTCTTAAGCAACATTTAACCCAACCACTTGGTTAAAACAACTCAACCACTGGGTTAAAACAACTCAACAATTGGGTTAAAACAACTCAATTGTTGGGTCGGTGCATTTTCAACCCAACTTGGGTTGTTTTTAACCCAGCATTTTTTAGAGTGTATATATATATATATATATATATATATATATATATATATATATATATATATATATATATATATATATATATATATATATATATATATATATATATATATATATATATATAGGCTTTATATATATTTTTAGATTATTAAATATATATATAGGCTATATATTTTTTTTTTTTGTAAGTAGCTTTAATTTATAGTTTCAGTTTTCATTTTTTATTACATTTTTGTACTTATGCTTGTTGTTTTTTTATTTGTTTAAGATATTTTTATTTAGCTACAGAATTGTTTTGTTTAAGTTTGCTTTGGTATTTATATTTATAGCTTGTGTCATTTTTATTAGTTTTTTTCTATGAAGCTTTCATTTTTTAGATCTTTATTTTCATATATTTGTATTTTTATAGTTTATAGTTTACATGCATATTTTATGAGTTTCAAATGTTTCTATTTCGTTTTCTTTATGCCGTTTATATTGGTAATTTTGTTACATGCTTTTCTTATTTTTTTATATTGCTTTAATTTATTTTATGTAGTGTTACTTTTAGTAATTTTAGTACTTGAGGTTTAATTTAAGTCAGTTATTTTCAATTACCACATTTTAAAAAACATTTTGAGTTTTATTAACCAAGTATTAAGCTGCTCTTTTTCCATATGATGAAAATTGACAGTGATTCACACTGTTAAGCTTTAAAAAGTACTATAAAAGTAGTTTGTGCAACTTGTCAAATGCCTTGTCATGATTACATGCTGCAGATTTAAGTTTTAAACATTCAAACATGATGCATCCAATCATGATAAGCCACAAAACGAATGTTTTTGTCCTCATCTTCTTTATACCTGGCATAAAGTGTTGCAAGAAACCATTTTTGAGGCTTCAAACGTGGCTCAACCAATCAGATTTTAGCATTGCATCTTCTCTTTGTCCCTCCACAGGCGGCGTCTTCAGCCCTCAGCAGCTTGGGTCACGTCTACACGGCCATCGGCGACTACCCCAACGCCCTGGCCAGCCACAAGCAGTGCGTCCTGTTGGCCAAACAGTCCAAGGATCAGCTCTCCGAGGCCCGTGAGCTGGGCAACATGGGAGCCGTCTACATCGCCATGGGAGACTTCGACAACGCCGTGCAATGCCACGAACAGCACCTGAGCATCGCCAAGAGCCTCGGCAACAAGCGAGAGGAGGCGCGAGCCTACAGCAACCTGGGCAGCGCTTACCACTATCGGCGTAACTTTGACAAGGCCATGTCCTACCACACACACGTGCTGGAGCTCGCGCAGGAGCTGGAGGAGAAGAGCATCGAAATGAGGGCGTACGCAGGCCTGGGACACGCCGCCCGATGCATGCAGGACCTGGAGAGGGCGAAGCAGTACCATGAGCAACAGCTCAGCATCGCAGAAGGCCTGAAGGACCGCGCCGCAGAGGGCAGGGCTTCATCAAACCTAGGTGAGCATTGGGTAACACTGTAAAGCTAATGATACACAGGGCAACTTTTCGAGCAATGTTGCTAAAAGATGTTGCTGTGGGCTTTTTCCCATTGGGAATGGGCAACAGATTTCTCTTTGGATATCCAGATAGAAATCTGTTGCCCATTCTTAATGGGAAAGTGCCCAAGCAACATCTTTCAGCAACATTGCTCGAAAAGTTGCCCTGTGTATCATCAGCTTAACACTACTAATTAACTACAGTTTAATTTGAGTTTAGTTTTGTTGCTTCTGTCATTTTATTAGATGTTATATATTTCTATATAGCTCTATTTTTACTCATCATTTTTTCTGTCATTTGTCTGAAAACCGCCAAACTTAAACCAAAGCAGCCTAAATTTTGTCCACCTGCCCAAATATTTGTTTGAAGGACAGTTAAGAGCTGTGCATGTAAACCTCACTCTCCTGAACTCAAGACACATGACAGTAATGGCTGCTGATTTTAGCGTCCTTGTTAGTGTCCCATGCCAGAAACCCCAGTTTAAATCCTGTTCCTGGCAGGTTGAGTAGGACCGTTCACGTTGGTGCCGTGACCCGGAAGGGAGTGAGATTTAGGGGGTGAGTGTAATATATGTAGGCACAGAGCTGTGTGAGCGAACCGACTGATGCCAGCTCTCCGTGGTCTTTAGCGTCCTTGTTAGTGCACCCAACTACCATGCCAGAGACCCTGGTTCGAATCCCGCTTGGAGCGGGTTGAGAAGAGCCAGTTACAAACAATCAAATTCAAAACGGCCCATTTGGGTGGAAACCCATGCAATCTGGCAACACTGACAGTGACTCAGAAACTGTAGTTTTGACTCTGTCACTGTCAATTTCATGCTCACAACTTGGATACACTACAGCAGGTAGACATGTCACTTTCAGTCTGTGCTGTTTTCAGTTGATGTGTGAACAAAACTTTACTAGGCCTTATTTGTTGCACGCCAATAATCACAAAAAGCTTTGTGCTTTTTTACTTTTGTTATTCAAATTCTTTCGCTTTCAAATTCTGTCGATTTTATAATGAAATTCAAACAGTAAATTTGTTTTTGTGGCTCTTTAATCTGGCATGACATATCGCTGTGTTGCCTTGTTTCAAGTGGCATGTGAACTGATCATCTCTTCAACTTTACTACCAGATATAGCACCAAATAAACATCAGAATGTATGTTGAAAGATACAGTACAACTTACCGAAATCCTTATCACTTCTCATGTAGTTGCTCAATCAGTGTTTCATCCACAGAATTTTACATTTACTTCAGAAACGCCATTTAAAGGGGGGATGAAATGCTGTTTCATGCATACTGAGCTTTTTACACTGTTAAAGACTTGGATTCCCATCCTAAACATAGACAAAGTTTCAAAAAATAATGTTGGACGTTTGATGTGTCAAAAATACTCCTTCCTCACAAGTTTCGGAGAGTTTTTTTCAAGTATGGGTCTACTTGACGTTAATAGAGCGGAAGGTCCTTGTATGGGCCGTACGGGCTCTTCTCCCGGTAGGGTGCGCGCGCGTCACTAGAGCGAGAGAGGAAATGCACGCCCATAAACACTCTTTCAAGGTGCAGATCCAGTCATCCGTGAACACTTATGACGCGCCGCGCTCCACTTTATTCCTATGGGTGACGTCGAGCGACTTCAACGCTTCAGCACAGCATTCCGGGAAGGCAGCGCTGCATTTGAACCGATTTGAACGCAGAAATGACGGGAAGCTTCACAACATCGCTTCGGTCGCGTCTCAAAGTGGATTTCCACAGTCACTGCTGTCAGGACTTCACCAAATCATACCAAAGAAGTGTGTTTTTGACGGAGCGGTCCCAGCGATAAAGGTTCGGTCCTGCTTTGGAAGCAGCCGGTGAGTAAAACTGCTTCAAATGTCTGTGCTGTCGGCTATCGTCACGTGAGTAAACATCAGTAAACGACACGATCGCGTGCTTCGTCATTCAAATGCGCTAACGGTTACTCCATTGTTGTTCTGTATAACGTTACACTAGTCTGACGTGCAAAACCGTTCTGCTTGCTACTGCTAAGGTTTAGTCGCATACAATAGTCCCTAAAACGAATCATGTCCTCATAAACTGAGAGTAAAGACACACAAATGTTGACATGCCACTAAATACAGTCCATACCACAGAGACAGACGTCCTGATGTTGCTGCTTCTCCTGTTCAATTTATTTCAGTCTCCGAATGATTCTGGATCATATCTGTATTAGCTGAGATCGATAGCGATGGGTTTCTCCACGCTTGAGGACGTCACCGCTTTGTTCGCGATCGTCATTCTTTAGCTCCGCCCACACGATACGCCTCCAGGTGCTCAGTTTTTTCCGGAAAGACTCGGTACAGCCCATATTTCTTTTATAAATATAATAAAACTAAAGACTTTTCGGAGATATGAAGGATGCAATACTACTCTATAGGTACTCAAGATTGACATGAGATTGACTGAAACTGAGTGTTTCCCCCCTTAATGACAATAACCTCAAATATGAGGGTACTCATTTTGCTAAACTCTGGAGGGTAGCATTTTGCTAAATAGAAATCTAACATATGTGATAATGTTTGAATAAATCAGTCATTAAAAATATGTTTTATTACTGCTACTGTTTAAATGTTTGTATTTCAACAATGAATTGGAGTAATAAAATAATTAAATCATTAAAAATTCAGCTAAATGAATACTAGTGTTTTTTTAAAATTTCCTGTGTTTTGTAAAAATAAAGTACTTTTGGTGCATCACTACTTTTCGAAAAATTAAACCAGCTGAAGATCAGTAGCCCAGACTGAGAGACCGGCTTAAACCAGCTAAGACCATCAGCAAACCAGCTTAGACTGGTTTAATGTGGCTTTTTTCCCAGCAGGAAATTGTTATATAGAGTGGCACATTTTTAGGTGAACTATTCCTTTAATTAAACAAAGCTGGCAGAAATGAAAATTCAAAGCCTACTCAAGAAAATAAATTAAGGCCAATGCATAATGTTATTAGCTAGAAATATACAGTCATGATTGCTTTTGCGCATTACATTTGTCTAGTTATTAAGAACAACAGTGTGAATGAATGAATATTTATCGTTCTATTTCCGTTTTATTTCCTTGAGGGCATCAGTCATCTAGAGCGAGTCCCTTCCTCCTGCGGCGGCACTGAACCATCGGTGTGCGATATGTGCGCTTGATAAATATAAGTCATCGAAACCAAGTGTTTCAAAGCCCGTCTAATCTCTCACTCTGACTTTTATTGCTCCAATCTCACATTCCCTCCCTCCATCAGTCTGATCCGAAACGCTCTGTGCTCTCAGATAAATAAATAGATGAACTCCCAATAGAAAAATGTTGCCACAGGACTGTTAATATCAGGATTACGGTAGAGCGCACAAGATGGTGAACATTTTAGGAGTGAAATCAGGTCTTTTGTACTAGATTTGAAGAAAATGTGCAAAACTCTCCAGCATGATGCATGGTTTATTTCATGGATTATTTTATCATCAGTCAGCAATAGGCACCTATTGTGTCCATTACTGTTAGTATTATTATCATTCCTCCTCCTCCTTCTTTTTCCACTCTTGAGTCTATGGCAGCCCATAGAACCGCTCGCGGGTAGATGATGAAATTTGGCACACAGATAGAGGACAGTCTGAACTGTAACCATAGCAGTTTTGGAGTCTCTAATTCAGTCCCTCTAGCGCCACCAACTGTCTAAAGTTGCACTCACATTTATGCTAATAACTTTTTAACCGCAGGTGCTAGGAGCAAAACAGCAGCCATAGAACTGCTTGTGGGTAAATGAAGAAATACAGATAGAAGACAGTCTTAAAATGAACAATACCAAATTTGGAGTGTCTTATTTATCCCCTCCAGCGCAACTAACTGTCCGGAGCTGCATTTACGTTTATGCTAATTATCTTTTGGTGGCTAGAAACAAAATCGAACCCATAGGAACGCTTGCAGGAAAATTATAAAATTCTGCACACAGATAGAGGACCATCTTAGCCACCAATAGCTGAACGATCAAGTATGATGACATATAATAAAACGTGGCGCTTTTCTAAGCGGATTAAAAAGGAGAACTATAATGTGTGGCGGAATAGCACTTCTGAGAGTACTTCGACTCTGCGGAGTAAAAAGTCCCGGCTGAAAAATCCTCCCTCACATCTCCCCCTCCCTCCTTTGACAGAAATGAGAGAGGGCGGGGGAAAAGTTACTAACTATTGGTGTAACTGTATTTAAATAGGGAAACGTGGAGGTGTTTGGTCGCTTCTAACTTGATCTCTGTTTGGTACCATAGTGAATGAACTGGGCTTAGTGGGCTAAGCTAAATGCTATCAGATCTTCACTGCGCGTCAGAGAGATTAAGAGCACACACTGAGATGAGAGAGAGATGGATCAACTCGTCTTAGTTAAAGGAATAACATAGTTTAATATGAAAAGGCGGTGAAGTATCCCTTTAACTGTCACCACAGCAAATTTGGAGTCTCTAATTTATTCCTCTAGCACAACCATCTATCTGAAGTTGCACTTACTTTTACGATAATATGAGGCCATCTATATGAGGCCATCTATATGAGGCCATCTATATGAGGCCATCTATATGAGACCATCTATATGAGGCCATCTATATGAGACCATCTATATGAGGCCATCTATATGAGGCCATCTATATGAGACCATATATATGAGGCCATCTATATGAGGCCATCTATATGAGGCCATCTATATGAGGCCATCTATATGAGGCCGTCTATATGAGGCCGTCTATATGAGGCCGTCTAATATGAGGCCGTCTATATGAGGCCGTCTATATGAGGCCGTCTATATGAGGCCGTCTATATGAGGCCATCTATATGAGGCCATCTATATGAGGCCATCTATATGAGACCATCTATATGAGGCCATCTATATGAGGCCATCTATATGAGGCCATCTATATGAGGCCATCTATATGAGACCATCTATATGAGGCCATCTATATGAGGCCATCTATATGAGGCCATCTATATGAGGCCATCTATATGAGACCATCTATATGAGGCCATCTATATGAGGCCATCTATATGAGGCCATCTATATGAGGCCATCTATATGAGACCATCTATATGAGACCATCTATATGAGGCCATCTATATGAGGCCGTCTATATGAGGCCACTTATATGAGGCCATCTATATGAGACCATCTATATGAGGCCGTCTATATGAGGCCGTCTATATGAGACCATCTATATGAGGCCATCTATATGAGACCATCTATATGAGGCCATCTATATGAGGCCATCTATATGAGGCCATCTATATGAGGCCATCTATATGAGGCCATCTATATGAGGCCATCTATATGAGACCATCTATATGAGGCCATCTATATGAGACCATCTATATGAGGCCATCTATATGAGGCCATCTATATGAGGCCATCTATATGAGGCCATCTATATGAGGCTATCTCTATATTAGACCATTGGTCCAATTTTAAGCAAAAATGGCTCAGATCACGTTCAGCCATGCTGACAAAAAAAATTAAAAGCTTTTTTTAACAAAATCGATATTATGATGCCAAGCTTATTCTAAGGCTGGAACTGTGCAAAACTTCGGCATACTGACACCACATTTGTATATGTGTCAATGGGTTCGTTTACATGCACACCAGTGAGCTGATATCTCAATAATATCAGCTTATTGAAATAATCAGTTTTCCCCGTTTACATGCAAACCAGTAAACTGACAATGCAAGTAAACCACGTTTACATGACTTTATTAATAAACCGGAATATTTCCATGTATTGACGTCAAAAATAATAATGTCCGTATCTGACTCTGAGTTTTTCACATGTTACGTCAGTTGTGATGTAACAATAAAGCAAAAAAAGTGATGTAACAATAAAGCATGCACCGTGTCAGCGGAAGATTTCCGGCTCATATTATCCCTCATCAGTTCCAGATGCAGCGTTTAGACTGAACCTCTTCTACTTCTGCTGCATGAGATGAGAACACATCTTTACAATTTTCTGGGTCTTAAAATACATGCGCTGAGTCTGCGTTTGTGATATATGTCCTTATTTCATGTAAAACGCTAGCTCGCTCTGTCTGGATGCGTTTAAATCTGCTGTAAGTTTGTGTTTTTGTCACCTATCACACATGCGCACTTCAATAAGCCGACAGAAAGCAGGTTAATGCGTTTACATGCCGCGCGAAATCGAGGTAAGAGGCAAAAAATGACATGTCCCGACCGGTTTATGCTTACACCGTTTATGAGCTTACTCCGATAAAAGAAAACGGGTTACCGCGTTTACATGACCATGATCATTGTCGGCTCATAAGCCATCATAATACTCATGATTATATTCATATTTTGATTTATAGTTCTGCATAAAATAGTATAAAAATGTCTTTAATTACTTATTGCTGCAGTTGCTTTTCTATAGTTTTTTCATATAATATTTATTTTATTTCAGTTACTGAAAACAAATTTGAATAATTTTAGTTTTAGTTAATAACATCACTGTCTGTCAGGCTTAGGAATGTTATAATACAGGTGATTTGAGGTGTTGTTCACATTATGAGTTACCTGTCTCAAAGTTTAATAATTACGGTTAGGTGTTTGTTCAGATCTGTAACCATAAGTATGAGTTGTAGAGTTAGTTAAATTGCAGTTTGTTCTATTTTTGCAATCTTGAAGTATTGATGAATTTGCATAGTAACACAAGTAAGTCCATAGGGTGATATTTATGGCCTGTGAAGCTCTCGTGGTGAAAAATGAAATCAATTTCTTTCCGCTTTTGCATACGGCTGTGATAAATGTGTATCGGAGGCATGTACGATCAGGTGAGCTCGTTTAAAAGGGCGATATAAATATTACTAGATTACTCCCAGCGTCTCTGAGGTTGTTACTCTACGAGCAGGTTTATTGTTCAGATCTAATGATGTTGGAGAGGTTGCACAGATGAGATGCGCTCGCAGTGAGTAATGTGTCCTCTGCAGACTCATGCTACGCTTTTGAGAACACAAGCCGCCATTATCCATCCCAGCACTCTCTCCATCACCGGCCGGCCTCGGCCTCGCGGTGCGGCACAGGCTTGATCGATCAGAGTTATTAATAGCTGGAAGGGATGAAAGAATAAAATTAACAATCTCACGCGGTGAGATACCTGGAAGTGTACAAATTGATCTCGCTGTGAAAGGTGGAATCTGAGAAAGGCAACAGATTTTTAAAGGTGAAGCGATTAAAGGTTTTAAATGTTTGCTCATGGACTGATTGGGCTCAACAAACAGGTTTCGTTATCTTCTGATGTCAATATCTATAACATGCACCCAAGAGTCACGTCGTGCTCTGTATGAGAGAAATGAGAAATAGATTTTAATGGTAACATAATCATTTCAATCATATTCAACAAATTAGTTACTTTTTTTGGGGTTATTAGCCAGAGAGAAACATTGTTCAGCACTCCCTTGAATCATTGTGAGGGATTTAAGTCAACTTTTGTAATATTTTGATATTTAATATGAAATATATACAACGTATAATGTAATATTTATTATATATTAAAGTATAATATATTAATTATACTATATAAAATCTGAAAAAATATTGTTTTAGACAAATAGTCAGTTATGTTAACTATTGGAATTAGAATTTAAATGCACAATCGCATGTTTTAGTATATGATTTGTAATGGTTTTGTGTCCAATAAAAGTTTATAAAGTCAAATTTCTGGAAAAAATGTATTGGAAAAATACAGAATCAAGGATACTGATCAAATTAGCAGTCATGCATTAAAAAGCCTAATTCTGTGATTCATTGATTTTTTTTGTAATATGCACAAACTATTTTCAGCATGCCTATTATTCATAACGTGGCTAGTTTGATCACGCTGGCAATACCAATACCAATATAAAGATTATCATTACTCATCGCTATTGAAGTATTGACTGCTGCAGAACTGTCACTTATTGATAATGAGTTGTAATTGCATCATAAAGTCTAGTCTGGATTGAATTCCAAAGGTGTATCCCTCAAGCACAGCCAAAACACGCTTCCTTCCTCTCCGAGCCCAGAAAACTCCTCGATTCCCGCTCAGGTGGGATGATGCGTGCAGTATCGCTTTAATGCTCTCAACTCATATTTTATTAAAACAGGTTTTGAGTTTGGTTGTTGTTGCGATATTTAAGCCCTGAGCAACGTGAATTTGATCCCTGTTGTGATAGTGCTGAGTAGACGGTAACTGGAGGCTCTTTTCTCCTCGCCGAGAGCCGCAGGCCATAAACACACTTCACACCGCGGTTAGAAGCGTGAGAAGATGAGCAGTGTGTGTATGGGTTGTGGGTTTAGGAGTGTGTGTGAAAGGTTAGTGGTGTGTGTGTTTCTGTACGGGTTGTGTGTTAATATGAGTATTGTTAGTGAAATGTTTTAGCATGGTTAGCAGTGGGGATTAATGATTTGATGGGAAAAAAAGAATACATTTAAAAAAAAAAATTGCAATAGTGATTTAAAATACAACTGAACAAACAAGCAAAAAAACACCAGGTTTGGCCAAATATTTTATGATTATATATCATTATGTCTATAAATGATTAATAATTATAATAATTATCGTTACAGTATGATTATTAAAGTATACAAATGATAAACAAATGATAAAATATTATTTCACGGTAAAATTATATTTAAGAAAATCATATAACAACAGAACAATACTAAAATGACTAGTAATATTTATGGCTTAAGTGTTGTTAACAGAGTGTTTCAGTCAGGTTAGCTGAGTGTGTGTGAGCTTGTGTTTGTTTGTGTGCATGTATGTGTATGTGCACATGTGTGTATTTTTATGAGTGTGTGTGTGTGGACGTGTGTGTGTGTGCCCTTGTTTATATTACATTATGAGGACCAAATGTCCCCATACGGATAGTAAAACCTGAGATCAGCTACATTGTGGGAACCAGCCAGCGGTCCTCACTTTTCAAAAGGCTTATAAATCATACAGGATGAGTTTTTTTGACATATCAAATGTCCTCATAATTCAAATGGCCGTAAAAACATACTAAATGATGTTTTTTTTGAGAAAGTAAAAATGCAGAATGTTTCCTGTGATGGGTAGGTTTAGGGGCAGGGGCAGTGTAAGGGGATAGAAAATACGGTTTGTACAGTATAAAAACCATTACGCCTATGGAGAGTCCCTGTAAACCACATAGACCAACATGTGTGTGTGTGTGTGTGTGTGTGTGTGTGTGTGTGTGTGTGTGTGTGTGTGTGTGTGTGTGTGTGTGTGTGTGTGTGTGTGTGTGTGTGTGTGTGTGTGTGTGTGTGTGTGTGTGTGTGTGATGGGTAGGTTTAGGGGCAGGGGCAGTGTATGGGATAGAATATACAGTTTGTACGGTATAAAAATCATTACGTCTATGGAGAGTCCCCACAAAGATAGTGAACCAGACATGTGTGCACGTGTGTGTGTGTTCTTACTTGTGTGCGTGTGTGATTTTCTCTCATGACTCTGGTTTTAGAACATTACCCATTTTGTTGATATTCATTTTCTACGCTCCATAGCTATAGGCGGAATAAAGCCAGTTTATCTAATTTTTTCCTTAGATTAATATTCCGGGTCATTTAAAGACTCATGGATCTGCTTTAGGACTAGCGCTCCTCTCTAATGTAGTGAATAGCTTCTGATGAAGTAAAGTAAATCATTATCTACCGTTAAAAAGCCCACACTGGTTGTGTTCATACTTGCATTCATTCTGTGTTCATACTGTGCATTTGTAAACTCTGGGTTATCATTTCTATGTGCATATTTATTAGATTTAAAATGCTTATGAATCCAGAAAATTATGCTCGTGTTGACATACATCTTTAGAAACATACTCCAAAAGGAAATATATTAAATAAAATATTCATATATCAAATAATATTACATTAAATGATTCATGAGACAAGTGCTGTCTCATTATGGATTAGTCGTCTGTTGCTAAACAACATCCCAGAATTGCGTTGAATTAGCGGCACTAAAAGGTTTCATAACTCGGGGTGCTCACCTCATTTCGGAATTACAAGTGTGAAACGTTACTTAAAGAGCCGTTAAAAGCGTCATTAACACGAGGTTAAAATGCATTAACCCCGGGTGAAGTGTAGTGTGAAACGCCGGTTTGATGTGTTGCTTTGACAGTTGTTACCAGCGGTCACATTCGAGGCTCTGTTTCCACTGACAGTTATTTTGTGCCGCTGCGGCGGTGCAAGTATGCGACAGCACGCCAAAACCACGAGAGATACAGAGGAAACACTGCAATATTCCAAAATAGATCTTTGAAAATTCCATTGAATTCCGAAGGCCAGACTCCCGTTCCTCTTAGACATTAGGCAGGGTGTTTATCAGCAATCTGTGGCCGCTCTGCTTTGCCCAAAGTGGAAGCAGAGAATAAACACAAGCTTTTCCGCAAGAGACTTGATGTAAAATTAATGCATCTGGGAAACTGTTGCCAGCCGCAGTTTTCGACTGTTTGACTGAAGCCAACAACAAAGCTGACCCTAGACTCTCAAGAATCTCACCGCGTTCAAAGTCTGCCATTTGTTTGTCCTCGTTTTCCCTTGAGCTTTTGGAGACTGGCTCTGAGCTGTAAATCACACTGCGGAATATCGGGCCTAGTTAGCGCTCAGCGTTTGAATGGGAGGAGACGAGACGGGAATGGTTTTGAGAGACAGACAGGAATCATAACAAAGGAAAATAGCTCTGGATCTGACATGACTGCTGAAATACAGCTGCACTTATTATTATTATTTTTTAACTTTCCGTCAACCAGCTCTTTTTGCAGTCACTTTGCGTACAATTTTGGTTTCCGTTAAATAAGTGTATGTTTGAGGTGAAGACATTAAGAGGGGTCGCTTCTGGTTGTTTTTCTGCTTTTTTTATGCCTTGAACCAGCTGAGAAATGAATCACAATCCAATAAACTATAAAAGACAAATTTCATGGCTATAAACTAAATTAATCTCTTTTCCCATGAAGCATACTGTAGCTGGTAACAATCAAATCTGAAATAAAAGTACACTATAAAGCTGGTTAATTGATTTCTGTCATGACGACTCTTGAGAGTTTGGCATGGTAATGGATATGATTTGGATAGGTTTGGTCTTGGTGGAATAGATCTGCTATGTTGCTGCTGATGCCATTTCATTTGTACAGAGACTCTGGCCACTCTCCATTGACAAGCGTCAACTTCCTTAAAGGCGGTCCACTGTTGAAGATTAAAACTATTGGGTCTGCCCAGAGCCATTTTGGATCCGCCATAACCAAATGCTACCGTTTGGACTTGTGACGTATGTCATCTTAGACTAGCGCACGACATCTCTGTTCGCTGATTGGACCAGTAAAACATTTGATCTGAGAAAAACAGAGAATATACCGCAATCCCAGACGGAATACTGAAAGAAAATTAAAATTGAGCGGAAGTACGTGGGAGGGCGGAGCCAGGCTAGTCATTTCTGCTGCGGTTAGTGTTGCAGTTATTGATGCTGCTGTTATTGTCACTGCTGCAGTTATTGTTGCTGTTGCTATTATTGCTAATGCCATTATTGCTGCTGCTGTTATTGTCACTGCTGCAGTTATTGGTGATGCTGCAGTTATTGCTGCTGCTGTTATTGTCACTGCTGCAGTTATTGGTGATGATGCAGTTATTCTTGATGCTGCTATTATTGCTAATGCCATTATTTCTGCTGCTGCTTTTATTGTTGCTGCTGTTATTGCTTCTGCAGTAATTGTTGCTGTTATTGTTGCCGCTGTTATTGTTGCTGCTGTTATTGCTACTGCAGTTATTGTTGCTGTTATTGTTGCCACTGTTATTGTTGCTGCTGTTATTGCTTCTGCAATTATTGTTGCTGTTATTGTTGCCGCTGTTATTGTTGCTGCAGTTATTGTTGCTGTTATTGTTGCTGCTGTTATTGTTCCTGTTATTGTTGCCACTGTTATTACTGCTGCGGTTATTACTGCTGCGGTTAGTGTTGCTGCTGCAGTTATTGTTGCTTCCGCTGTTATTACTGCTAGAGTTATTGTTGCTGTGTTATTACTGCTGCGGTTAGTGTTGCTGCTGCAGTTATTTTTGCTGCTGTTATTACTGCTGCGGTTAGTGTTGCTGCTGCAGTTATTGTTGCTGCTGCAGTTATTTTTGCTGCTGTTATTACTGCTGCGGTTAGGGTTGCTGCTGCATTTATTGTTGCTGCTCCTGTTATTGTCGCTGCAGTTATTGCTGCTGCTTTTATTACTGCTGTTATTGCTGCTCCTGTATTTGTTTCTGCAGTTATTGCTGCTGCTTTTATTACTGCTGCTATTGCTGCTCCTGTATTTGTTTCTGCAGTTATTGCTGCTGCTTTTATTACTGCTGCTATTGCTGCTCCTGTATTTGTTTCTGCAGTTATTGCTTCTGCCTTTATTGCTGCTGCTGCTGATGCTGTTGTTATTGCTGCTGCTGCTATTATTGCTACAGCTGTTTTTGCTGCTTCTGCTGCTGATGTAGAGCAAGTACAGAGCTTGCTACTGCCAATACATACTCAATAAGCTTCTGTGAGCAAGTAAGACATGCTGCATATAGCATACTTGAATTACTCATTGCAGATCTACAGGTGGAGCTGGAGAATTTGGAGGGTTTCTGAAAGCATGCTGCAAATGCTGACCAAGTGATTGAAGGTTGAGCAGCGAGCTCATTTGCTACTGATACAGCAATCAGATGTGCCCTATAGAAGATGATGTGATTGCAAGCAGATTGAGTTAAGGACTTATCATCAGCCTGCGCCATATAGAGTTTCATGACAGATTTTGTTTTACAGTTGTGGGGGGGGGGGAATCTGTTTATTGTGAAATAGGGAATGAGACTCGATTGTGTAATATGCAATGCTTAGATATTATTTTTTTGCATAAAAATTGATTTCCAGATATATGCTCCCGTTTTTTTTTTCTTTCTGTTTTTTTCTGATGGACAGATGTGTGCTATGGTCACACAGCCCTTTTGAGCTCGACATGTTAAAATTGTCATAATGACCTGACTTTGACATGAAATCAGAGAAAATGTGTTGTATTATTAAACGTACTATATTAAGAATTTAACATATTTAGTGTCTGCTGTTTGATCGGTTTCATTTAGTTGTCAAAATCTCATCAGGGAAGTTGAGCTTTGAAGGCGAGTCCATGCTAAAGCTAATTAATTCAGAGTGTCACAGCCTTTACGGAGTGGGAAGGGCAGCGACAGCTATGTAATGAGTTCAAGTAGGACGCTCCCAGTAAAAAATAAAATAAAAAAGTCATGCCGTCTCAGTCATTTGGGGTTGAAGATTGTGCCATTTTGAAGATTAAATTACTACATTTCACATGCATTCAGGCGAAACGACTGCCTGGGGAGAGAAGTATTTTTAATGTTTGTTTGAAGGGCTGCCCATCACTCGTTCCACATAGCAGGCATCAAAGCTGGAAAGACATCATCAAAATCCCACTTCTGCTAATGTAGGCAGAGGCTCTTAGAGCCTAGCATCTTCTTTAGCCATGTACTGCAGCATTGCAATTATTATTCACTCCTTACAGCAGATGCTGAGGAGTTTTTAACCTTTTCACTGACCTCCGATCAGTCTCGGATCCTATTCCCCCATCTTATGCTACCCTCTTCTGCGAGTCGGCTCTAGGGATTTAACTTTAGCGATGAGGCCATATGCATTCCTGCAGCGTCCTCAGGTGACCGTCTAATCCTCTTAACTGACCTATCAAAGAGGTGCTCTTTTTGTTTTGTCGCCTTGACCCGTTCTTAACACGAAATGCTGAAGTTAAAGCCAGCTATGGTGTGATTATTACAGTCGCAGTAGCTTCTTAGCATACTATTGCTTAAATCGTGCACATCTGTGATCAAATTAGACATAGTGATATCCCCTACTAATTACAGCATTTTCTACATCTTCTTGAGCAGTAAACAATATGAGGCAATATTTGATATATTAACACACTCCAAAACATACAATATGTGTGTGTGCACATGAGTTTATTTTATTGTTCGATATCTGCATTTTTTGTATTATAAATTTCAAGCCACCAGGGGGCGCTCAGCAGACCACATTTTAGAGCAACTGGTGTAAATGATCCATTAGTTTAAGTACTTTGTACACAAACACTCCCTACTGTTTGTGAATTAATAGCAGTCCCTTCTGTTAATTTGCAGACAGTAGGGAGTATTTATGTCCTAACAGTGTAGAAATGTTCAGCTCAGCATTTCTGTTTTTAGCTCAAGGAAGTTTTTTTAATTTGTGTTGTGTTTATAGCAGCCACATTGGACAGAGCCAATATGAAAGTGTTTAAAAGTAAAAGCAGGACCAGGTCTGCAGGTATTTATTTCTTGTATCAAAGGTTTTTGTGTCTGGCACGCTTCACTTTGCACGTCTCAAAGGATTCATTTTCAAACAAATCTCAAGCTTTGTTCACTGATAAATGAAGAATCATGGGGTTAAGTATTGATAATTAGCCACCGAAGACTTGGGCTATTTTAGAAGAAATATTTGTGAATATAGAATAGCTCTAATGGGCCCTCAGTGTCAGGATACCAGCTTGGCACTGGATCTAATTGGATTTACCACATGCTGGTAATCCTGCCTTGGCACATGAGTATTGACACTGAGCAGATGGGCAACCCCTCACCCATTCTGATACGCCCCGTCGCCTCCTGCTTCCACACACGCAGAAGGACACGCTCGTGGCCCGTGAGTTAGTCAGTGAGTCCCTCAAGATGCCAAGCCACTCTATCAACAGTGGCTCCACATCTCTCTAAAAACCCCTTTCATCTTACATGCTACTTCCCTCAAATGTGTTTTCATTGGCGTCCCGCTCCCAGAGCTCATTTTCGGGTCAGCCGACATCTTTGACAATTACACAAATGGTCGCCACAGACTTCCCAGTTTTGCCCCACTGACACGTCTTGTTTTCCGCTCATCCCAGCAGTTTTCCTGATCCCCAATACTTAGCTCTGGTTTTCAAAGGAAAAGAAACCCAGTTAAAGCGCACGGCTATGTGGGAGCCAACTGGTGTGGACCACAATTAAAGTTTCCCATTGCTAGTGCCCTCAAACCCTTTTTCCATCAAAACTAATCATTAGCCTTTTTCCTCCCCTGTTCCTCTATTTTCCCCCCACTGGAACCGTAGAGGCGGACTGTAATGTTATGACGGTAATGATAATTTTGTGGAAAAGTGGTGAGACAGCATTAGGGGGACCTAAAATTTGCAAGAAGTCTCCCCGGACTGAACGATCTGGCTGTTTTGATTGTCATTGCCTCATATTGGCGTATCTTTGGGGCGCAGAACTTTGATTCAAGGCGAATTGAGACTACTAAAATCAGATCAGATCTCCTTTTTAATTAAAAGATATTCCTGCAAGCGTCAGTGGGTTTTCCTCAGATCTTATTTCCTTTTTTTTCCATTTGGATGATTTGCTTAGGGTACATTGTAGTTTAGGGCTTTCTTAAATGTAAAGTTAATCTTTAGCCTTTTTAACAGATGAAGAGGGATGGAGGATATCGAAAAGCCATTTTGGGTATCCTGTGAAGCATGATAAGCACGACTGAATAAAATTATTATTTTCTCCTTTACAGGAATCATTCACCAGATGAAAGGGGACTACGAGACTGCGCTGAAGCTGCATAAGGCTCATCTATCCATCGCCCAAGAGCTAAATGACTACGCCGCCCAGGGCAGAGCATATGGAAATATGGGCAACGCTTACAACGCCCTTGGTGCCTTTGACCAGGCCGTGCGCTACCATCGACAAGAGTTGCAGATTTCCATGGAGGTTAATGATCGTGCGTCGCAGGCCTCGACACACGGGAACCTGGCGGTAGCGTACCAGGCTCTAGGAGCTCACGATCGAGCCTTGCAACATTACCAGAATCACCTGAACATTGCACGAGAGTTAAGGGACATCCAGAGCGAGGCTCGGGCCTTGGGCAACCTGGGTAATTTCCACTGCTCTCGGGGAGAGTTTCCCCAAGCTGTACCTTACTACGAACAGTACCTACGGCTTTCCCCAGACTTGCAGGATATGGAGAGCGAGGGTAAGGTCTGTCACAACTTGGGATATGCGCATTACTGTCTGGGCAACTTCCAGGAGGCGGTGAAGTATTACGAACAAGACCTGGCACTTGCTAAAGACCTCCATGACAAGCTGAGTCAAGCCAAAGCCTACTGCAATCTGGGCCTGGCCTTCAAGGCTCTTGGCGACTATAGCAAGGCGGAGGAGTGCCAAAAGTACCTCCTTTCCTTGGCGCAGTCGCTGAACAATTCGCAGGCTCGATTCCGCGCTTTGGGCAACTTGGGCGACATCTTCCTTTGTAAGAAGGACGTTCCTGGAGCCGTCAAGTTTTACGAGCAGCAGTTGTCCTTGGCGCATCAGGTCAAGGAACGCAAGATGGAAGCGAATGCTTATGCAGCTTTGGGAGCCGCCTACCGGATGCTACAGAAATTTGACAAGTCCTTAGGCTACCACACCCAAGAACTGGAGGTGTACCAGGAGTTGGGCGACATCCAGGGAGAGTGCCAGGCTCACGGACACCTCGCTGCTGTCTACATGTCTCTTGGGAAGTACACCATGGCCTTCAAATGCTACGAGGAACAGCTTGAGCTTGGCCAGCGACTGAAGGACCCCAGCATTGAGGCCCAGGTCTATGGTAACATGGGCATCACCAAAATGAACATGGGAGTAATGGAGGAGGCCATTGGCTACTTCGAGCAACAGTTGGCGATGTTGCAGCAACTCAGTGGCAACGAGGCCGTGCTGGACCGTGGTCGTGCCTATGGGAACTTGGGAGACTGCTACGACTCGCTGGGAGATTTTGAAGAGGCAATTAAATATTACGACCAGTATCTCTCTGTTGCACAAAGCCTCAACCACATGCAGGACCAGGAGAAGGCATACAGAGGTCTTGGTAATGGACACCGGTAAGTCGATTTGTGTTATTTGTCATTTGACAGTGGCCCCAAAATATGCCTGTTGCACACACAAACAACACTTATTAGATAGAAAACCATGTTGCATCTGCAAATACATTTTGATTTGTTTTGTTTTACAGTCAAAATAATCTATATAACCTTAAAATAAGATACATGTACTTGAGAAGCAACATTAATTCAGACTTGTTTTCATAGTTTGCATCTTGAATATAAGTGTATTTTGCCTCACTGAACTGGCAGATTTTTTCACTTACTTTTAACTTGTTTATACTTAAAACAAGTGAGAAATCTGCTGGTGCTGTGGGACACTTCACTTGTATTCAAGATGCAAACTATGAAAACAAGACCTCATATTTTATGCAGTGTTGTTTCTCAAGTAAATGATATCTTGTATTTTAAGTATTTTTAGATATTTTAACTGGAAAACAAGTAGAACAAGAACTCATTAAGATGCCATTTTTGGTACATGTGGTGAATGTATTTTGTTTTCAGAATGTTTTGATATTTTAATGGAAATGGTATTATATAGGATAGCACTCTATAGGATTTTGTCGTGGTGTATGGACTTTATGAAACACAAAGATGGTGCACAATACCATCTTCAACAAGACATATATTAATACATACACAAACCTAACAAACATCTTTTAGTAAAACGGCACTTGGATTGACTTTTAGTTTTTAGGGGATTTAACGGGAAAGTTCACCCAGATAGGAAAATGCTGTCATGGTTTACTCACCCTTGTGTCATTCAAAAGCTGTATGACTTTCTTGCGTCTGTGGACTCTAAAGAAGATTGTTTATACAGCAAACAACATTAGGGTGAGTAAATGAATTATCTAAATATTTGACACCACTATAAATGTATACTGTACTGCAATGTAATATGTTGTAGACAAGCATATTAGACAAGATTACTTTTGAATGTTATGTGGGTGATTTATTAGGATTTTCGAGCTGGAGAGTCTCATGGGAATGATGATGCAACAGGCCGTTTGTTATTCTGTTTGTTGCTTTAATCTAAGAGAGGCACTTACTGTATCAGGAGGGCATGTGGACTGACACATGAGGTCAGCAGACGGACACAGAAACGCTCTCACAACATGCAACAGATTGAAAATGGGATTGTTTTGTATCAGAGCACGACCCCACCTTCACTGTGCATGCTAACATGGCAGCGTATGCAGGGCTGCACGTTTACACCGGGATGCATACAGCAGAAAAGCTCTTTCTGTGCTTCTAAAACACAAAACACAAGTGTCGCTCGAGTGTGTCAACTGCAGAATCCCTCGAAATCTGTACTTGTAGACTTTGGATTAATCATGAAAAATACATCTAAATCATAAATCAATTATACAAAAGTAGATATGCTGCACGCTTGCCATTCAGGCTGGGGAACACAAAAAAATTACTATCTATTCTAAATGGGTCTTATATTAATGCTCTTCTTATTTGGCCAATGAACATGTTTTAATATTAATAGCATTTATAATTAGCATTAGCATTTATTAATAGTAATTTATACATGCAAACAAGCAAAGCTGGAGTTCAGATTGTTTCTGAGAATCGAGAATCTGAGAATAGTCTTCTATACATATTATAATTAAATTTGACACTCATTGCATTAAGATGTTTTTGTGGTGTATGGACATGTGCTGTATGCTTTTATTGTTTTATGAGTTGATTTCAAACCTAACAAACAAATTTTAGTGAAATAACTCTTGGTTTTATATGATAAAATATCATTCATACATTTGACTTAAATTGATAGTTCACCCAGAAATGAATACTGAATAAATTGTTAAACTCTGCTTGATCGTTCAAAAATGTTCACAGAAATCCATGTTGCATATGATAAACAGCAACATTTACTTGTATATTTTAGTAGATTTTAATATTTAAAAAAACCACATGGAAACTTGTGTGAATATTTTTGAGAGATAATGCAAACAAATCTTTGAATCATAATCATCAATTGAATAATACATTTTTTTATATTGATTTATTGTTTTCCATATACGTCCAATACATACAAAGTAAATATCGAATATATATATATATATATATTTTTTTTTTTTATCTAATTATGCCAACTCACAACGTTATATATATTTTATAATTTCCTCTCATTAGGATTTTTTGTGGTGTATGAAACGCAGTTATTTTATATTTTCATTTTATGTAATAACACGATGTGGCGATTAATAATCAAATTATTTGCAAATAAATCACACACAAATGTGGCTAAGATCTTACCCCCAAAAGATCATTTAAAGTCATTATCATGTTAAATGGGGGGGGGGGGGGGAGAAATCAAGTAGACATTACAAAAAATATATATATATATTATTTCATTCATCATAGAATTTATTACACACAAAGTTTTAGGCTTCAACAGCCATGAGGGTGAGTAAATGATGACGTAATTGTTGGGTAAACTATACCTTTAATGGGTTTTTTTTATTAATATGGAAAAAAATAAATACTTTTTCAATGAAATGATACTCTAAATTAGACTAAAACAGTAGATGGCAGTACATGTCTAAATGAGTAAGTCATCGAATCATTCATTCATTAGATTCGTATGGCTGATTCATTGAGGAATGAAGTTAAAGGCTCTCTTTATGAATGAGTCATTGAATCATTGATTCACCTGATTGATTCGCTCAACATTGATTCATTCAGAAATTAAACACCACTATTGCTCAGAGACGCACAACATTACTGCTCTGGCTTTATAGGTAATATTTTCATTGGCAAAACTGAGCAAAACCAATATTGTGTCTAGAATAGAACATAATATTAACTTATTATTTATTGTACTGTTTTATAAAATCAATATCACATTTGCACTCGTGCTATTCGGAGTAAACACTGCACTTGTGATCATGATAAAAATATGAAACAAAAACTAATACAGGGGCATTTTTCTTGAATTTGAGGGTCATTATAACTGTATTCTATAGGCTTCATCGCGCAGCTGTTGCCCTGCTTCACGTTCATCACCAATCAACTGATTTATTGGCTTGATCTCTCAAAATGCGAGTATGCGTCTACCCATCATCCTCAGTGTGATCCGCCACACATCCATTTTAATTACTATCCAATCAGCCCTTTAAGCGCTCCAGCTCCCGTCACAAGCCCTTGTGGATTCTGCTTACCTAAACTCCCCACACGTATATGGGCATGACATATGATGAATGGTTTGCTGCAGGGGCCTGTCAAAGCTCGACGCTGCGGATTGTGAGGAGAGAACTCACACCGGGCCCGCATTGAGCCAACTTCATCCAAACCCAAACCCCCATCCTTCCCACAGTCCAACAGGAAGCTAAATTACACTGTCAGTCGTGACAATGCGCTTGGACTCCCCTCAGCGGAGAGGAGCTTTACCTCAGATAGCGCAGAAGAATCCAACAAGAACCTCATTAGAGGCCTGCGTTAAAAGCTATTTGTTTCATTTATATTGAAATGAGGCAGGGCCTTTCAACAAGACTGATGTTGCCGTAATTTCAAGTGACAGGACAACAAGGGGTAATGATGCATCGCTTTTATGCTACCTAAGTAGTGAGCGAGTCCCCGACCTGTATGAATTAAGCCCGGTTTTGTTATTCCACAGAGAGCCGGTGCTAAACTTGCTCTCCCGATGGATGAGAGTGTATGCTCTATATTTCTCTTTCTAAATGAAGTGGCATTGGCGCTGCACTGCCACCTGTGTGTTGCTCGAATAGCTCATATCGATCTAAAGTATGCGCTCCCTCGGGATTCCCTCACATTCAGGATTTTAGCACCATTAAGCTGGACTGAGAGGACTGTGTTTCCAGATTCTGTTTCATGTGAGGAGGTTCATATTAAAAGGAATACATAAATCTCAGAAAGGGATCTGCATGTAAATATTCTGGAATTTGTTAGTCGAGCTGAAATATATATTTGCACTTATATAACACTGTGAGCTAATGAAGCAATACGCCATAAGAAACATTTACAGCAGTAACATCACTGCCCTGCTTTTTTAAGGAAATCAAAAGCACTACATTTTTTAAATTATGTTTTTACTTACATTTATATATTTATTTTATGTATTGCCTACATTTATATATTTCTTAGCTGTGTGGCTTATCCAATTTTTCCATTTTGAAACTCCTTCTTTACCATGTTTACAATTACACTCTTTTAGAAGAGTACAATAATATTTCATAATAATAGTAAAATTATATATATATATATATATATATATATATATATATATATATATATATATATATACATACATATATTAAATTTTATATATATAATACATTTTACCCAACTAAAAGTAGATCCAAAATACTGAAAAATATGTTTGTATAATATATTGTAATAATAATAGTAATGAAAATATAATTTATTATTATTATTACAATATATTATGCAAATATATTTTAACAGTATTTTAGATCTACTTTTATCTGTGTAAAAGTTGTATAATTGGTATTATTTAATTTAGATTTTTTTTAATAATGAAATAATAATAATAATAATATATACACATTTACATATACACGTGTGTGTGTGTGTGTGTGTGTGTGTGTGTGTGTGTGTGTGTGTGTGTGTGTGTGTGTGTGTGTGTGTGTGTGTGTGTGTGTGTGTGTGTGTGTGTGTGTGTGTGTGTGTGTGTGTGTGTGTGTGTGTGTGTAAAAATTGTATTGTTTCATTTTGTAGATATATATATATTTAAATATATATATATATATATATATATAAATATATATATATATTTAAATATTATATATATATATATATATATTTAAATATATATATATATATATATATATATATATATATATATATATATATATATATATATATATATAACACATGATTTTGTAATAATTTAAAATTAAATAATATATATATATCCTTTTTTTCTTCTTTTTTTCTGTTTCATTTCAGTATTTTGGCTCCGTCTTCTTTTACTCTGTGTAAGCCGTTTTTTGGTGTGTTTGTCAGGGCGATGGGGAACCTCCAGCAGTCTCTGGTGTGTTTCGAGAAGCGGTTGGTGGTGGCGCATGAGCTGGGAGAGTGTGGAGGAAAAGCGCAGGCCTACGGAGAACTGGGCAGCTTGCACAGCCAGCTGGGAAACTACGAGCAAGCCATCTCATGCCTGGAACGGCAGCTCGGCATCGCCCGCGACACTCAAGACCGATTGCTGGAGGGAGACGCCAGCTGCGGCCTGGGCACGGTGCACCAGCTGATGGGCGAACACGACACAGCCCTTCAGTTTCACCAACTGGACCTCCAGATCGCAGAAGAGACGGGCAGCTCCAGCTGCCAGGGCCGGGCCTACGGGAACCTGGGCCTCACTTACGAGTCTCTGGGGAATTTCGAGCGTGCTGTGGTGTACCAGGAGCAGCATCTGAGCATCGCGGCACAGACCAACGACCTGGTGGCCAAAACTCTGGCCTACAGCAGCCTGGGACGGACACATCACGCTCTGCAGAACTACTCGCAGTCGGTCATGTACCTGCAGGAAGGTAAGAGATGCAGAAAACCGAACATGTGAAACATCACTTTACTGATACCATTCAGGTCTGCATGCGTCTTATTTCATATTTTTACAATTTAAAAACATTTACTTTTATCATTTATTCCTGTGATCAAAGCTGAATTTATCATCATTGCTCCAGTCTTCAGATCCTTTACAAATCATTCTCATATGATGATTTGAAAAAACATTAATGATTATTATCAAAGTTGCTACTGTAATATTTTTGTAGAAACCATATATTCTAACCATAAGTTTCCTTTGATTAATATAAAAATAGCATTTATTTAAAAATGGTAATGTTTTATAACAATTGTGATGTCTTTACTGAAACTTTGGATCAGTTTAATGCATCCTTGCTGAATAAAAATATTAATTTCATAAATAATAATAAAATAAATAAATAATAAAAAGTCATGCTGACCTTAAACGTCTGAGTGCATGTCACTTTAGGAGGATAAATTGTTTATTTAGTGAGATAATAATAATAATAATAATAATAATAATAATAATAATAATAATAATAATAATAATAATAATATATTTTATTTGTAAAGCCCTTTTCATAGATTATTCCTCGATGCACACCAAAAATGCATGCACAATGATGCATTCGTTCAGATGATTGTTTACCTCCTAGAATTTATGCAACTTTTTTTTTTTTTTTTTGCATAAATGCATTTCATAACTTGAATAAAAACATATATAATGCAAGACTCCCATGAACCTCTCTTGGTTTAGGGGGTGAAATATGACCATTCTTCACCCTCACGCCACGTTCAGATCTTTACTGGGTTGAGAGTGAAACAACTAAAGATGTCAGAAAGCTGTTTAAACATCCCGTTTAGACTGAAGCCTGTGTTTTCATGCTCGGAGAGACATCTGGTGGCTTGCTCCCACAGAGGACATTGAAATTCAGCTCATTTGCTTGGCTTCTGGTGTTACTCTGATCTGGAGCATGTTATCAATCCACCGTATGTTGCTATAATAATAATAATTCTATTTGAGATGAACGGATGAGCGCGCTCCCTCTCTCTCTCTCTCTCTCTCTCTCTCTCTCTCTCTCTATCTCTCTCTCTCTCTTTCTCTCTCTCTCTCTCTCTCTCTCTCTCTCTCTCTCTCTCTCTCTCTCTCTCTCTCTCTCTCTCTCTCTCTCTCTCTCTCTCTCTCTCTGTCTCTCTCTCACACACAGTAAAGCTAATGATGTCCGATTCGCCAACGGATTGCTCTTTTGAACCGGTTCTGGACCCACTTTATATTAGGTGGCCTTAACTAATATGTACTAACATTATAATAAATCATTTGATACATTTGTGACATTGTACATACATGTTTTTACATTGTACTTACATTAAAAAAATACCTGCATGTAATAACGTCTGTAATTAATTTCTGTAGTTACATTTGTAATTACACAGTTGGCACTTCCCTTACACCTCACTCTACCCTTAAACTGACCCACACCACCACACCTGACCCTAACTCTACCCTTAAACTGACCCACACCACCACACCTGACCCTAACTTTACCCTTAAACTGACCCACACCACCACACCTGTCCCTAACTCTACCCTTAAACTGACCCACACCACCACACCTGTCCCTAACTCTACCCTTAAACTGACCCACACCACCATACCTGTCCCTAACTCTACCCTTAAACTGACCCACACCACCACACCTGTCCCTAACTCTACCCTTAAACTGACCCACACCACCACACCTGTCTCTAACTTTACCCTTAAACTGACCCACTCCACCACACCTGACCCTAACTCTACCCTTAAACTGACCCACACCACCACACCTGTCCCTAACTTTACCCTTAAACTGACACACACCACCACACCTGTCCCTAACTCTACCCTTAAACTGACCCACACCACCACACCTGACCCTAACTCTACCCTTAAACTGACCCACACCACCACACCTGACCCTAACTCTACCCTTAAACTGACCCACACCTGTCCCTAACTCTACCCTTAAACTGACCCACACCACCACACCTGTCTCTAACTCTACCCTTAAACTGACACACACCACCACACCTGTCCCTAACTTTACCCTTGAACTGACCCATACCACCACACCTGTCCCTAACTCTACCCTTAAACTGACCCACACCACCACACCTGTCCCTAACTTTACCATTAAACTGACCCACACCACCACACCTTTCTCTAACTCTACCCTTAAACTGACCCACACCACCACATCTGACCCTAACTCTACCCTTAAACTGACCCACACCACCACACCTGTCCCTAACTCTACCCTTAAACTGACCCACACCACCACACCTGTCCCTAACTCTACCCTTAAACTGACCCACACCACCACACCTGTCTCTAACTCTACCCTTAAACTGACCCACACCACCACACCTGTCCCTAACTCTACCCTTAAACTGACCCACATCACCACACCTGTCCCTAACTCTACCCTTAAACTGACCCACACCACCACACCTGTCCCTAACTCTACCCTTAAACTGACCCACACCACCACACCTGTCCCTAACTCTACCCTTAAACTGACCCACACCACCACACCTGTCCGTAACTTTACCCTTAAACTGACCCATACCACCACACCTGTCCCTAACTCTACCCTTAAACTGACCCACACCACCACACCTGTCCCTAACTTTACCCTTAAACTGACCCATACCACCACACCTGTCCCTAACTTTACCCTTAAACTGACCCACACCACCACACCTGTCCCTAACTCTACCCTTAAACTGACCCACACCACCACACCTGTCCCTAACTCTACCCTTAAACTGACCCACACCACCACACCTGACCCTAACTCTACCCTTAAACTGACCCACACCACCACACCTGTCCCTAACTCTACCCTTAAACTGACCCACACCACCACACCTGACCCTAACTCTACCCTTAAACTGACCCACACCACCACACCTGACCCTAACTCTACCCTTAAACTGACCCACACCACCACACCTGTCCCTAACTCTACCCTTAAACTGACCCACTCCACCACACCTGTCCCTAACTCTACCCTTAAACTGACCCACACCACCACACCTGTCCCTAACTCTACCCTTAAACTGACCCACACCACCACACCTGTCCCTAACTCTACCCTTAAACTGACCCACACCACCACACCTGTCTCTAACTCTACCCTTAAACTGACCCACACCACCACACCTGTCCCTAACTCTACCCTTAAACTGACCCACACCACCACACCTGTCCCTAACTCTACCCTTAAACTGACCCACACCACCACACCTGTCCCTAACTCTACCCTTAAACTGACCCACACCACCACACCTGACCCTAACTCTACCCTTAAACTGACCCACACCACCACACCTGTCCCTAACTCTACCCTTAAACTGACCCACACCACCACACCTGTCCCTAACTCTACCCTTAAACTGACCCACACCACCACACCTGTCCCTAACTTTACTCTTAAACTGACCCACACCACCACACCTGTCCCTAACTTTACCCTTAAACTGACCCACACCACCACACCTGTCCCTAACTCTACCCTTAAACTGACCCACACCACCACACCTGTCCCTAACTTTACCCTTAAACTGACCCACACCACCACACCTGTCTCTAACTCTACCCTTAAACTGACCCACTCCACCACACCTGTCCCTAACTCTACCCTTAAACTGACCCACACCCCCACACCTGTCTCTAACTCTACCCTTAAACTGACCCACTCCACCACACCTGTCTCTAACTTTACCCTTAAACTGACCCACACCACCACACCTGTCCCTAACTCTACCCTTAAACTGACCCACACAACCACACCTGTCCCTAACTCTACCCTTAAACTGACCCACACCACCACACCTGACCCTAACTCTACCCTTAAACTGACCTTCACCACCACACCTGTCCCTAACTCTACCCTTAAACTGACCCACACCACCACACCTGTCTCTAACTTTACCCTAAAACTGACCCACACCACCACACCTGACCCTAACTCTACCCTTAAACTGACCCACACCACCACACCTGTCCCTAACTCTACCCTTAAACTGACCCACACCACCACACCTGTCCCTAACTCTACCCTTAAACTGACCCACACCACCACACCTGTCCCTAACTCTACCCTTAAACTGACCCACACCACCACACCTGTCCCTAACTCTACCCTTAAACTACCCCACACCACCACACCTGTCCCTAACTCTACCCTTAAACTGACCCACACCACCACACCTGTCCCTAACTCTACCCTTAAACTGACCCACACCACCACACCTGTCCCTAACTCTACCCTTAAACTGACCCACACCACCATACCTGTCCCTAACTCTACCCTTAAACTGACCCACACCACCACACCTGTCCCTAACTCTACCCTTAAACTGACCCACACCACCATACCTGTCCATAACTCTACCCTTAAACTGACCCACACCACCACACCTGTCCCTAACTCTACCCTTAAACTGACCCACACTGCCACACCTGTCCCTAACCCTACCCTTAAACTGACCCACACCACCACACCTGTCCCTAACTCTACCCTTAAACTGACCCACACCACCACACCTGTCCCTAACTCTACCCTTAAACTAACCCACTCCACCACACCTGTCCCTAACTTTACCCCTTTCCCACATCAATATCAGCAAAAGTGCATTGCAATACAATTTGAACACAGTAAGTACATTGTACTTATTTTTTAATGTAAGTACATAGTACTTAAGGCCACCTAATATAAGGTGGCCTTAAGTACATAAAGTAGGGCCCCGGTTTTTAGTACGTCACACGTTGACGTCATTTCAAGATTACACAAATGAACCATTGAATCGATTTTTTTCAATGGTTCATTGAAACGAACATTCTGCGCTGAATTCTAAAATTCTAAAAGAACTAGTTTGCTGAAAAGTCTTATCCGTCACTAGATGAAACTGGACCGTTTTGTTAAAAGGCTTTGTAGTTGAATTAGGTATCCACTCAATAAAACCTGTCCCATCTTGCTGGTCTTTCCGAAATGGCTCTCCTCAGTCGTGTCAGCTGTCAGGAACAGAGCGACTCACGGGCGGCCGAATGCTCTAATCACCTTCATCCTGGACTTTTGACAGTTAGCTCACTGCTTCTCCCCTCTGCGAGAGTGGCGGAGGACAGTGGGAAAAGGACAGTTAGATGTGTATCCCGTCTCGCTTCCTTTATGCCAAAGGCCACCGCGTCCCTCCGTCTGACAGCCAATTAAGAGAAAGTGCACGAGGAAACGCTCTCTCTCAACTCGTTTTGCCATCTTTGTGAGATTTAAGTTCTGTAGAGAACGAAACTGTGTGGGACGCAGACCAGAAAACGTATCGGACCCGTTTGAATTATGCATTGAATGATATTTTAGTATCAACAAGTTCACACGTGTAGTTTGGTTCGTTTGGTCTGGGCCAAAAAACAAAAACAAAAATCCTGGTCCGCTTAGCGTTCACACTGGGATTTTTAACAGGGAACCTATAGTTACCGAACCAACGAGACGGTCACAACCTGATTGGTCGGCTTATATGCTGTAGGAGCTCGCTTACTGAACATTCAGAACAATCCTGTGTGCTGGATTAAACGCGATCATTTTATGCGTGTACATATGGCATTATTTTTACCAGCTGAGAACTCATGAAGAGCTCATAAAATGTTCAAAACATTCAAAACAGCTGCAAGTTTTCCTCCGTTGTGCAGAAACGAAGATCTGCTGCAAAAGAGACGACAGTTCTGTCGTCCGTACCGACTAATGGCCAACACAGGTCCTTTGATGAGAAGAACCAGGTATGCTTTTTATGCCTTTTTTCTCTCATTTTCGAAACATGCTTGTCGGACCAAATATTGATGAGGCACTTACCTCCTCGTTGCGTTAACGTTATTAATTTTGCATATACCGATCGATCTTTCTGTGTCTTCAAATCAGCTGACTTGTAGCGCCGCATCTTGTGACATTACGTCCGGTTTTTGGTTCGTTTACATGTCTTTGGTCCGTGTTGCGTTCATATATCAGTCGAACCGCACCAGAGTTCGTTTGGGAGTGGACCGAGACCCATCTTTTTAGCGGTCTCGGTCCGCTTGATTGGTGCGCACCAGGGTTCAGATGGCAGTGTTCACATATTTTCAAATGAACCGCACTAACCTAGCAATCGCACCAGGGTTGGTTTCAATCCAACCAAACATGACAAGTGTGAACGCACCCTTAAAGTGACATGGAGGAGAAATGTTCAGAGATTAAGTGGAAACTGCTAGCCTAGAAGTCTAGACGCACCCTAGTGTCGTCTAGCAACTCTCAATACCCTTTTGAGCTGTATTCCCCTAACTCTTGCCGGACCAATCACATCGTGTATAGAGTCGGTGGTCGCGGCCATAATGACGACGGCCGAGTTGCGTTTGCGTGCTTCTAGTAAACACAGAAACTGGCGAACGGCGGCGGTCTTTCGAATCAGCTTTGACCGCGACTCTGGAGGACTTGGAGTTAAGCTTTTCTCTGAGAAAAGAACAAAGAACGGCACTGAAGTCATGCTTTAAAAGGGAAGATGTGTTCGGGGTTTTGCTGACCGGATACGGCGAATGTTTAATCTATCAACAAGCTCTGCTTCACCTTCGTTGCTCTGATTGGTGTTTAGCCAATCCTATCCTATCGCGTGCAGAGGGAGTTTGAAAGACAACCGTTTATCCCGCCCCTCGGATTAAGCCCTGTCTATGGTGAGTTTCCAGACCAAACATCTTGATGTGAGTCTGGCTTGTCAGGCTAGGAAACTGCGGCTTTACCGAGCTCAACGGCTCTTGATAAGCTTTAAAATCAACTAAACACTATTGGCTATTTAAAAAAGGGGAGGAGCTGTTCTATATGCCCCGCCTTGTCCTCCTGTTTCAGTGGAATTTACGTCAGGATATTTAATGATGCTGCGTTTCAAGGCACTTCAGTGGGACTGGTTTTGAAGTCCGAAATCACTGACCGAAAGTGTGACATTTATTTAGCGCTTCTCCGATGGTGTGTTTTTACTGTCTACTGAATGGGAATAAACTACAACAGGTAAACAAGTCAGCTGAGTGGACACCAGATGGGTTGTGTAATGTTGCTTTTTCGAGGATTATTAAAGGGGCGGGTCTGGTTGTGTTAGTTAGTAGTGTGTAGACAACACACTCCAAACACACTCGAAGCACTTGACCAATCACAACACACTGCTCCAGCCGACCAATCAGAGCATATTATGCTTTTCAGAAGGAGGGGCTTCATAGAGACAGGAACTAAACAGAGCGTTACTCACAGACTGGGAAGAGAGGAGCTGCAACAATGGAGAATATGAGGAAATAATCAACATTCAAGCAGGAAAACCTGCTCTAGAAGAGCCCAAAAACAACATAGAGACTGTAAAAGGGCATAACAGGTCCCCTTTAAACAGTGCAATATGCTAGACGTGACCTTTGATTATTTTGACTGTCAAACAGTATGCATACGACATACTACTTTCTCTCAGAATTAATAAGAGAGTTGTTTACGAAGACATTACTAGGATAAAGAAATGTATAACCGGAGATTAGTGTCACATTTGTAAACTCTTTTTCACTAAGTGCATACAGTGTGTATAATTCAGATCGTGTCGATGGTGTTGAAGAGGGGAGTGTTTTACTGAACATTTCTTTTGTCTTGTGCTTGAGCTTGAAAGGAATCAAAGTGGGATTGAAACGGTGATTAAAGTCTGTGTTGAAGGAAAAAAAATCATTTCTGAGGCTTTTCTTTAGATCAGTGGCTGATGAGACCTAAATACCAGCGCATCCAGACAGCCATGTCAAAGTTTGATGATGAAAAACAGAGAGAATGAAGGAATGGAGGAAGAAAAGACAAGGGAATGTTTTGAAAGTTGTTATTGTTGGATGATTAATTGAAGAGTGAACCAAAAATGACACATACTAGAACTGATTTCAACCACTTTTGGCTTTAAGAGTTTCAATTATGCTTTTATTAAAGGAGTAGTTCATCCAACAAGATACAATTTATGTTCACAAAATTCACACTACTGATAGGGGTCGGTAGGATGATTCTGAAAGAAGTCTCTTCTGCTCTCCAAGGATGTATTTATTTGATTAAACATACAGTAAAAACAGTAATATTGTGAAATATCATTAGAATTTAGAATACCTGTTTTCTATTTTAATATATGTTAAAATGTGATTTATTTCTTGTGATCAAAATTGAATTTTCAGCATTTATCACTAAATCTATTTGCCAATTTGTTTTTTGTCAGTTTGGACAGGTTTTGTATTTCTTTTTAGAACTGTTTGATTGTAGGCCTCATTGATCTGAGCTTATATTGATCAAAAATAACCATCGATTGAAAATGAATTGGGGAGATCGAAACTAAGAGGAACATTTCACATTCAGGAGCATGTTCAGCATGTTCACATATTTACATGTGTGCTTGGAAAGATAAAGGTCTCAAACCTGTGCAAGCATGGACACACACACACATGCGCGTTCGTGTACACAAATTATTTCGATTTTTACCAAAAATCTATCCTCAGATCAATGAGGCCTATGACCAGTCAGTTACAAAACCTGTCCTAATTGAAAGAAAACTAGTTGACAAAAAGATTGAATTCAATATTAAATGATAATATAGCATAACTAGACATGTACAAGCATTTTTGAAGGCACATATAAGGTGTTACATGGTTTTCCACACTTCCTTTATCGGTGAATCTCTGTTTCCGTGTGTCTCAGGTCTGCGTCTAGCGGAGCAGCTGGGCCGTCGGGAGGACGAGGCCAAGATCCGACACCGTCTGGGGCTCTCGCTGTGGGCCAGCGGCAATCTGGAGGAGTCCCAGCACCAGGTACAACACACACACACACACACACAGCCAATTTACTGCAGTCCCCGCACAGATGCACAGGATGCTCATGAACGCTCTTCCTGACAGAGCTCCACCGTCTCTGCTTCTTCTAATGATGTGCCTGTAGGCGGACATGCGGACGTGTGTTTGCGGACTTATCATCTCCGTCAGACTCTTCACTTGTGACTTCATCATTGTGTGAGACAAACAAAGAGGCCGAATTTGATGTTCTGGGAGTCGCGCTGCACAAACACACACACTCTCTGAATTTAGGCCCTAATTGATTCAGTCCAAACGAGACGAACGGCAAACACTCCAGCTCATGGTTTGTTTGAGGAATCCCTGCGGAGGTTTTGGATGTAGCCCGATTCCATTCGTTAGCTTCAATGAACCGATTCAGTAATTCATGAAAGTCACTCAGAGCTGCATGTGTGATTTCTGTGCCAATAGCAGCACTGAAGTGAACGTAATAGTCTCGCCCTAAATACACACCATCGATTGTGTCAGAAATGGACATGCTGACGCACAAACAGAGCTTTGTCTTGAATGCACCACAACTTGAACAACATTTTTACCGTCGAATGATTCGCAAATCAATGCTAGAGGCTCCAAGTGGGAAAAAAAACAGACCTGAAAGTGACAGAAACACGATTCGTTTAAATCACTCTTTGAATCGTTTAATCATTCAATAGTATTCTAGGGAAGCATGATGTATGAAATATGAAAATATTAAAGCCTTGTTTTAAGATTTCACAATTTCATTAAAATTCTGTAAAATTCCATCAAATTGAATTGAATAATCCTAATGTAAATTAATTTAATAATTAAGCATTGTTCAATTCATGCAATTAAATTACATAAGGATTATTCAAATCAATTTAATGGAATTTTACTATGAATTAAATTAAATAGCTTAAATCTTACAATAGGCTTAAATTTTTGAGTGATATAAATCCAATACAAAAAATGGCATATATGTGTATATAGATATAGATATAGATAGATATAAATATAGATATAGATAGATATATAGATACTGACCACTGCAGACCGGGAACAGCCCACAAGAGCTGCAGTTTTGGAGATGCTCTGACCCAGTCGTCTAGCCGTCACAATTTGGCCCTTGTCAAACTCGCTCAAATCCTTACACTTGCCCATTTTTCCTGCTTCTAACACATCAACTGACAAAATGTTCACTTGCTGCCTAATATATCCCACCCACTAACAGGTGCTGTGATGTACACACACACACACATATATATATATATATATATATATATATATATATATATATATATATATATATATATATACACACATACACACACACACACACACACACTGATCAGGCATAACACCCCAACATTTATATATATATATATATATATATATATATATATATATATATATATATATATATATATATATATATATATATATATATATATATATATATATATATATATACACTGATCAGGCATCCACTGATAGGTGAAGTAAATAACACTGATTATCACAGCACCTGTTAGTGGTGTTGGTATACCTGTTAATATATATACACACTCACCTAAAGGATTATTAGGAACACATACTAATACTGTGTTTGACCCTTTCGCCTTCAGAACTGCCTTAATTCTACGTGGCATTGATTCAACAAGGTGCTGAAAGTGCACAGTGGTAACAGGGCATGATGGATCCATGCTCTCATTCTGTTTACGCCAAATTCTGGCTCTACCATCTGAATGTCTCAACGGAAATCGAGACTCATCAAACAGGCAACATTTTTCCAGTCTTCAACTGTCCAGTTTTGGTGAGCTCGTGCAAACTGTAGCCTCTTTTTCCTATTTGTAGTGGAGATGAGTGGTACCCGGTGGGGTCTTCTGCTGTTGTAGCCCATCCGCCTCAAGGTTGTGTGTGTTGTGGCTTCACAAATGCTTTGCTGCATACCTCGGTTGTAACGAGTGGTTATGTCAGTCAAAGTTGCTCTTCTATCAGCTTGAATCAGTCGGCCCATTCTCCTCTGACCTCTAGCATCAACAAGGCATCTTCACCCACAGGACTGCCGCATACTGGATGTTTTTCCCTTTTCACACCATTCTTTGTAAACCCCAGAAATGGCTGTGTGTGAAAATCCCAGTAACTGAGCAGATTGTGAAATACTCAGACCGGCCCGTCTAGCACCAACAACCATGCCACGCTCAAAATTGCTTAAATCAGCTTTCTTTCCCATTCTGACATTCAGTTTATAGTTCAGGATCATGATTAATCACATGATTGTCGTGAGTTAACTCGCGATTAATCACAACTTATTCGCAAATTTATATCAGTTTTAGTTGAATCCTTATATTAATATGTTTCAAGTTTTTAATACTCTAATCCAGTGGTTTTCAAACCTGTCCTGGAGGACCCCCAGCCCTGCACATTTTATATGTCTCCTTCATCTAACACACCTGATTCAACTCATAAGCTTATTAGTAGAGACTGCAAGACCTGAAGTGGGTGTGCCAAATATGGGACATATAAAATGTGCAGGGCTGGGGGTCCTCCAGGACAGGTTTGAAAACCACTGCTCTAATCAACATGGGTATGGACAAATATGCATGCTTTATGCAAATGTACATTTATTATTAGTGAAACCGTAGTCAGATGAAGACTAGACATTTATCAAAGGTCATAGATGTTTTTCAAAGAACTAGTTCATGTCTCTTAAGCTTAAAAGTTCAGAATAAGCAGTGATTTCTCTCATTATAAGAATATAAATAAAGGGAGTTTTTACATTGGTAGTTTAATTCAGAACAGGGCACAGTTCATATGAAAAACTGGTGATGTGAAAGCTGTCATGCGGACCTGTGGGTGCAGCAGTACCACACCATACCTGGAGGAGGAGGTCCATATTCCACCAGTAGTAGGAACACGTGAACAGTGTGAAAAACGGACTCGGGAGGGTTCTTGTTCAGAAAAGTAACCTGGTATTCGTTTTAGACGATTGTAATGTATTTAGTTCAATAAAACACATGTCCTGTAATCGTGATGGTGTTAAGGATTTACCCGAGCGAGAGTGAGCTTCAGTGCATCGCGCTCAGACTGCAGAGAATGTGCTCAGTGAAAAAAACACACTTTTCTTTCGACCTGGAGTCTAATAAAAATTAAACAGAACATATGGTAGCTTATGTAGGCTATAACTGCACTTGTTTCAGAGTAATGTTATTGTTAACCCTTTTCTTTCCTTATTAATGTTTGCTACTGCATCCTTTACATCTATGGCTGATCTCAATTTCTCCAACTACGGGCCACGGTTTAAACAGAAAATGCGCGCTGCATTAATAAAATGAATGCTGTTAAAATGAATTTGCATTAACACGTTCATTTTGACAGCCCTAATCAGAATGTTTTTTGATGAAAATATGTTAGGATAAAATAAATATGAGGGAAAAAATGCCCTCATAAAGGAAAAAAAAAGTCAGTTGGTAAATATTGATCATTAATAAAAAAGTGTAATTTTGTTTGTTTGTTTGCTTGTTTGTGTAAATCTTTTGGCGAGTTGCACATCATCACATTTTAGGGTTGCTTTCCGCACTTAACTTTCCAATCAATAACATGAAACCAGACTGAGGTGTATTGAACCTCTGAGATTATTTTTTGAGCTCAAAGTGACAGATTTTATTTGATTTTTTTGATGATTTCCTAAGGTCGGTGACGTCTCTCTGTAATCGTCTGCTCGGATCACATTTCATCATGGCCGTCTGGGGAGGAAAGCTCTAGATTGTTCTTTTTCCTCTGTAAATGACAGAGCCATTCTCGCGTCTCGGGTACGCCGGATGTTGATCGCATATGTGCCGAACGTCTACAGGGAGACGGAAGATTAGAGGATAATGTGTTTATATCATCGTACAGCCCGGCTTGTCAATTAGGCAGCTGTGCCATTGGGGAGGGACGTCCTCAGAACAGTCTGACAGGGAGACAAACAGTCAGTCTCATGTCTCACACGCCTCTGGCAACAGCTGTCAATCACACAGACGCGTTCAGATGCTGCTGCGTTTGTGTGCTACAAGATATCACAAGGAAACGTCACTTTAACAACATATTTCACTTGTACCTCCAAAATGTGGTAGGTTGGTAAGGTATTTGGGGCCTTTAGCTCTCTAAATATGGCTTGGGTCGGTGTTACTGTTAAAGTTGGCATGGAATGGAAGTTGTGTCTTTTCTTCCTTTTTAAAGTATATAATTATTATTATTTATTAAACATTAACATTTTAAAATTAAAATGTTACACGTTTTAACATTATAAAATGAAAATAAAATAAAATAGCAAAAGTTTGTCGCTCCTTCAATATATATATATATATGTATGTATGTATGCAGTATATAGTCTAGCAGGTGATTTTTTTAAAAACATTTTATCACATGTATCAAGCTGGACGATTACACAATAGCGAGCATCAGCATAATGGTTTTCTTCTAAAGTCGTTGTTCTGTCAGCTCAGCTAATCCATAGTTTGCAGAGACTATTGCTCAGAAAGTTAAAGGGGCGGTGAAATGCTGTTTCATGCATACTGAGCTTTTTACACTGTTAAAGACTTGGATTCCCATCCTAAACATAGACAAAGTTTCAAAAACTAATGTTGGACGTTTGATGGAGTATTTCTGTGTCAAAAATACTCCTTCCGGTTTCTCACAAGTTTCGGCGAGTTTTTTTCGAGTATGGGTCTACTTGACGTTAAATAGATCGGAAGGTCCTTGTATGGGCCGTACGGGCTCTTCTCCCGGTAGGGTGCGCGCGCGTGACTAGAGCGAGAGAGGAAATGCACGCCGTAAACAGTCTCTCAGATGCAGATCCAGTCGTCCGTGAACACTTATGTGGCGCCGCACTTCTCTTTATTCCTATGGGTGACGTCGAGCGACTTCAACGCTTCAGCACAGCATTCCGGGAAGGCAGCGCTGCATTTGAACCGATTTGAACGCAGAAATGACGGGAAGCTTGACAACATCGCTTCAGTCGCGTCGCAAAGTGGATCTCCACGGTCACTGCTGTCAGGACTTTACCAAATCATACCAAAGAAGTGTGTTTTTGACGGAGCGGTCCCAGCGATAAAGGTTCGGTCGTGCTTTGGAAGCAGCCGTTGAGTAAAACTGCTTCAAATGTCTGTGCTGTCGGCTATCGTCGCGTGAGTAAACATCAGTAAACGACACGATCGCGTGCTTCGTCATTCAAATGCGCTAACGGACTCCATTGTTGTTCTCTGTATAACGTTACACTAGTCTGACGTGCAAAACCGTTTTGCTTGCTACTGCTAAGGTTTAGTCGCATACAATAGTCCCTAAACCGAATCATGTCCTCATACACTGCGAGTAAAGACACAGAAATGTGGAGAGGCCATTAAATACACTAACTTACATACCACAGAGACGGACGTCCTGATGTTGCCGTTTCTCCTGTTCAATTTATTTCTGCCTCAGATTTGATTCTGGATCTGGACGTCACCGCTTTGCGCGCTTGTCATTCTTTAGCTCCGCCCACACGATACGCCTCCAGGCGCTCGGTTTTTTCCGGAAAGACTCGGTACAGCCCATATTTCTTTTATAAAGATGATAAAACTAAAGACTTTAGGAGATATGAAGGATGCAATACTACTCTATAGGTACTCAAGATTGACATGAGATTGACTGAAACTGAGTGTTTCACCCCCCCTTTAAGTTACTGTCCACATGTTCACATCTAGCTTCCTAAGTCAATAACACATCCGCCAAAGTGAAATAAGTACGCATGTTTAATGTGAAAAGTAAAATTTCTGAAGCGCTTGCATCACCAAACCAGTTTCCCAAACTCTCTCCTTGTCTGCCATTGGTCGGTCAAACGTCAAACATATAGTCCCGCCCTAAAATGTTTTAAAGGGCTCCTATTCTGCTTTTTTACATATTCATCTTTCGTGTGTAATGTTGCTGTTTGAGCATGAGTAAAGGGGTTGGCCTGGTTGAGTTAGTTAGTAGTGTGTTGAAACTGGCGGTTATGGTAAGAGGCGGTGGGAGCACTTGACCAATCACAACACACTGCTCCAGCCGACCAATCAGAGCAGGAGGAGGGGCTTCATAGAGACTATACCTAAAGATGGCGTTACTGACAGACTGGGAAGAGAGGAGCTGCAACAATGGAGAATATGAGAGAAGAATCAACATTCAAGCAGGAAAACCTGCTCTAGAAGAGAGAAAACAACATCAAGACTTTGTGAAAGAGTATAACAGGTCCCCTTTAACAAGCGACACACTGGATATCGACCTATGAACAAGCTATATTTGTCTTTGTATATTAAACTAGGCGAAGAGAAAGTATTTTAGCCTCCAAAAAAAAAAAAGTGCACACCCTCCTTTAAACGTCCGAGCATTTGTGTCTGCGTTTGCAGTGTGTTTCAGACCTTAGAGTGGAGAAAATGAAAAGAAACTCGAGTCAGCTGATAGTATAGTGTGTGTGTGTGTGTGTTGTGTGAGTGTAGTAATAGTAGCTTTTCATGGCCTTCCTCCCTGGTGACTCAGTTTGGTGTGTGTGTGTGTGTGTGTGTGTGTGTGTGTGTGTGTGTGTGTGTGTGTGTGTGTGTGTGTGTGTGTGTGTGTGTGTGTGTGTGTGTGTGTCTGTGTGTGTGTGTGTCTGTGTGTGTCTGTGTGTGTGTCTGTGTGTGTGTGTGTCTGTGTGTGTCTGTGTGTGTGTCTGTGTGATGTATAGACAGTTCTGGAGCACTGAAGATTGCAGATGGAGTGCGTGTGTGTGTGTGTGTGTGTGTGTGTGTGTGCATTCCGCTCTTAATTGATTGCAGGCTGGCCATGCTGTATGCTGATGAAGGGCTCTCTGCAGCCGAACCCTAGAGAAACACTGCATTCCACGCCACAAACACACACATATATCTTTAAAACACATAAATACTGAAACATGCAGCATCAGAGCCAGCACTGGGGGCGCTAAACTACGAGCTCCTGCTCGTTTGATGTAGGACGGCTGGGCAAATACACTGTGAACGATGATGTTCCGAACTTCTTCTGAAAGTGCATTTACCAGAAAATACTTAAAAATGTCATGTTTAATTCAATGTGTTACTTGCCATTTATTTTTATTGCAAGTGATTACAATAATATTTCACTTCCCAAAGGTGTACGGGAATTACGTTAAACATATAGCATTGAATATACAACTTAAAAAAACTAGAAAACACAATGATTTATAACTGAGATGAAGACACAGGAACAAAAGCAGCATTTTAATAAATATTTCACTGCAAAAAAGACGACACTGTTTAAACTGATCAGTGAATCTTTTTTTGATTAGTGAATATTTTATTTCACCAGTGAATAGTTTATTTAATCATTGAATCAATCGTCTGTAAATCATAGTGCTGTCAAATAGGTTAATAGTTACTAACATAAAAGTTTGTTTACGTGTGTGTGTGTGTGTGTGTGTGTGTGTGTGTGTGTGTGTGTGTGTGTGTGTGTGTGTGTGTGTGTGTGTGTGTGTGTGTGTGTATACACACACATATTATGTAAATACTAACTTTTATCTTAGATGCAATTAATCCCGATTAATCGATTCGACAGCACTAGTGAATAATTAACTTTATCTGTGAATTGAAGGAATATGAAGGAAAATACAGCATTATAGCATTTTGTAGCTTGTTACTAAAGCTGAACTATTTTGAAAGCAGTTCTTTCACACTACTGAAAAACTTAAGTTAAGTTAGCATGACTTATTTAGGTTCGTTCTCAACGCCGATGCCAGCGCTCGATTTCTCCCACACACACACGAGCTGTCAGCGGTGGCAGCGTCTCACACACACACACACACACACACACGTACGCTGACACTGTCTTTCCCTCCGTCGCCGTGAATGAGAGGTTATCATTAACCAGAAATATCACGTCACTCATCCCACACACTAACTCGCCTCAAAACGCTTTCCAGCTCTAAACAAGAACCAGACCACACGGCATAAACGCTACGACTTGGTCTCCATGATTCAGACTTCATTTATTGTCAAGCCGCCCGCAGTGCAAACACAACGTTGGCTGTTGTAGGATTGGTTTTATGTTGCTCAAAGGCTCTTGTGCGACAGATAAGGGCTTCATCTTGACTTGCTATGATTTGATTAAAGGCAGCAAGAAGAAAAGAAACGTGTGAAGCTGCTGTGTGTTTGAGGGGTAGAAGTCTGCTGCCCTCCGCTGTTCACATCTGAGCTCTGCAGATCAACACGCTGCTCTCATTAGGCGTCATGTTTCTCTGTAGCGTGATAACACACATGCCAGTGTTTCTTGATCGTGTCAGAGCAGGTCAGTGCTTTATTATGAACACATGTGTGAGTAACGCACAAAATCTTGTTTTTGCCTCACAGCTGTACCGCGCGTCGGCTCTGTTCGAGACCATTCGTCATGAAGCCCAGCACAGCACCGACTACAAGCTCTCCCTGTTCGACCTGCAGACCTCCTCGTACCAGGCTCTCCAGAGGGTCCTTGTCAGCCTTGGTATAAATACTCTCCTCTTCTTCCTTCCTGTTTATACCATCCATTCAGACCACAGAACAGTGTTTAAACGTTTATCTGTGTGGGTAAGGATTCATGAACAGTCTAAATAAACCATCTAAAGGGATTTATTTTGCTAAAATGACCTGCTGACTGGACATTAAACCACTTGTTATGTGGCTACACTGCAAAAAGTATGACTTCATAATGAGTTAATTAACCTCTTTTGACTTGTTTACTAGCTCAGATATCTAAAAATCCTTTAAACATGAGACATTTATTTCTTAGTGTATTTAGTTTTTACAGCACTGCAGATTTCTTTACTTGATGTTAACTTGTTTACACTTAAAGCTACACTGTGTAACTTTTATAGTTTATTCTTAGCTAAAAACTCTTAGTTCTTTCAAAAATATATGTGCTCATTAATGTATATTTACTTCTTTCAAGTAATAAAGTATTCTGGTAAGTTTATAATATGCCATTGAAAATACATACGGGTGAGGGGTTCGAATGCCGGTCGCCATGTTGCTCCTCCATCTTGAAAGTACATTAGCCAAAGAGGGACATACCCGTAAATTCAAGCTTCGCATTTCGCGTTTAAACACTCGATGGCACCGTGTCGAATGTGAAGAGGGGGATTGCCATGTTAATCTTGGACTAAATCGGCCACCGTAGGAGTTCAAACGAAATCAGAATTGAGAGGAACAGAAACTATTAATCACTGGATGGTCATATACCTTTACACCGCTAGATGGGGGAAAATATCACAAAGTGGAGCTTTAAAATGTGAAATATATACAGTCAAGCCTGAAATTATTCATACCCCTGGCAAATTCTGACTTAAAGTTACTTTTATTAAAAGAAAATGTATTAGAAATGACACAGGCGTCTCCCAGAAGATAATAAGACGATGTACAAGAGGCATCATTGTGGAAAAAAAATATTACTCATCTTTTATTTACATTTTAACAAAAAGTGGCATGTCCAAAATTATTCATACCCTTCTAAATAATCAAAAGAAATGCCTTTATTGGCTATTACAGAAATCAAATGCTTGCTATATTTGCTGACCAGCTTTTTACGTGTCTCCACTGGTCTTTTTGCCCATTAATCTTTAGCGATGAGCTCCAACTCTTTCAGGTTGGAGGGTGTCCTTGCCATCACCCTGATCTTTAGCTCCCTCCACAGATTCTCAATGGGATTTAAGTCAGGACTCTGGCTGGGCCACTGCAAAACGTTAATGTTTTTGTCTGCTAACCGTTTCTTAGGTGTTTCGAGTCGTTGTTGTGCTGAAATGTCCACTGGTGCCCAAGGCCGAGTTTCTCTGCAGACTGCCTGATGTTTTTTCGATGTATTGCTCCATTTTTATGGTGCTGTTTGTGATTAGGTTCCCTGGTCCACCAGCTGAAAAACACCCCCAACACATTAGGTTCCCAGCACCGCGTTTGACAGTGGGGATGGTGTTCTTAGGGTTGAAGGCTTCTCCTTTTTTACACTAAATGAGGGCTACATCATTGTGGCCAAACAATTCAATTTGATTCATCTCACCATAAAACAGAAGACCAGAAGTCTTCTTCTTTGTCCAGATGAGCATTTGCAAAGCCCAAGCGGGCTTTGTGTGCCTTAAGCACGGGGCGGCAGTGGCTCAGTGGTTCATGTAGGTTGTCTACAAACCAGAAGGTTGGTGGTTCGATCCCCGGTTCCACCTGACCAAGTGTCGAAGTGTCCATGAGCAAGACACCTAACCCCAGCTGCTCCCGACGAGCTGAATGGCGCCTTATATGGCTGACATCGCCGTCGGTGTATGAATGGGTGAATGTGAGGCAAAAATGTAAAACGCTTTGGATAAAAGCGCTATATAAATGCAGTCCATTTCCATTTCCATTAAGCTTGGAACATACTCTGCAAGATCAACGAAATGTGTTCGTTTTCTCGAGGTGGCAAGAACAAGAACAAAGTTCGTTCTGGCCAGTACATTTCATACTTCACACATACTTCCAAACATCTGCGTTTCTCTGCATTAACCACGCCCACTTTAAATGTCTGACCAGTAGTGAAGAAATGAAGACAGAGTCAGGATTGCAATTAAATAAAAGAAAAATTTACTTAAGAATAGTTTGCTGTTTCAAAAGCAGAAGCCAGCTTCAAGTCTCACAAGGAGTTCGTAGGCCGCGCTCCCTCTCTCACCGTCTCGTTGCCTCGCCCTATCGTACATACAATTGTCCCAACAGTTATACCGTTTTCAAGGTCTTATCCACGTCATTACTGCGATGTGGATGGTTCTGATTGGCTCAGAGACAATGCACAGTCATGGTAAATTTCCACTCGAGTCACTTAATCTGATGCACGTTTCCACTGACGTGTCACTTGTTGATGCTTTCACCCAGAATTAGGCCCATAGTGACCTTCCAGATCTGGAGCAGACGCCAGCTTGCCCAGAACAACAAGTCCACCCATCTCTTAGGGTGCCCATTGAACACCATTCTGATCTGTAACATTAGTTCTCGGACACCCGCAAGAAAAAAAGTTCTGCTCAGGTGATGTGTCGAGAACAGTCTGCGAGAACTCCCAAACCAGGGCTGCCCTGGGAGCGAGAGCTTTTTTCTCTGTTCTTGTGGAGTATGGAACAGCCTTTATCTGGAGAAGTGGTGTCCTGCTTGGTCTGCGCCCGTTGAACCCAGCGGTGTGCCTTGAGATGTTGCCACCAGCAGAGCCCAGATTCATCAGGATGGCCTCGTTGGTGATCCTTGGATTCTTTTTTACCTCTCTCACTATCCTCCTGGCCAGCACAGGAGATTTTTCACAGTGCGGAACAGTTTGTATTTTTTAATAATACTTAGCACTGTAGGTACTGGTACTTCAAAACATATAGATATGGTCTTATAGCCCTTTTCTGACCTGTGAGCAGCCGCAGGTCCTCAAAGAGCTTCTGTTTTTTACCTGTTGAGTTGATTAAAACAGATGTTCCCAATGAATCAGGGTAATTATGATGCTTTAGGACAGCTTGGACTATTTGGAATGGTATTGATCTTTGGATTTTCCCATAGACTGTGACCGTTTGCAAAGGAAATGAATACATTTGGACATGCCACTTTTTGTTCAAATGTTAAAAAAAAAAAAAAAATCCACAATGATGCCTCTTGTACATCGTCTTATTATCTTCGGGACGCCTGTGTCATTTCTAATCAAGAACAAACTCTCTGGTTGAATAAAAGTAACTTTTTTTCAGGATTTGCCTGGGGTATGAATAATGTCGAGCTTGACTGTATATACTTACAAGTATTTTATTTATTTGAAGGAAAATACAGTAAGATATTAATACAATTTAAAGCAGCTGTTTTCTATGTGAATATATTTTAAAATATAATTTATTTCTGTGATCAAAGCTGGATTTTCAGCATCATTACTCCAGTCTTCAATCTCACATAATTCTTCATAAATCTTTCTAATATGATGATTTATGATCAAGAAACATTTCTGATTATTATTTGCGCTGATTCATATTTATGTGTCGACCCTGGTATCATTTGATGAATAGAAAACTTTTACTTTTGATAAGCTTAATGCATCCTTGCTGAATACAAATATTTTAGGAAATCTTACTGACCCCAAATGTTTAGACAGTAGTGTGAATATTGATTTGAGTTCCCTTTTCATACATTAGAAGTATTACAAGAGCCAAAAGCACAAAATTGCATCAATAAAAGTGGTTCCTTTGCTAGTTTTCATATGACAGCTATATGTGACGAATAGACCACAATTGACACACCTGTCTAGTTTCATTGAAACATCTCCTCTCATGTTCTGTGGAAGGAAACGTCTTTGTTTCGAGTGTCATGAGGGTCAATAAATAATAACAATTTTGAGCTACTAAGTATCACTGCACCAGTTGAGCTCATAAAGGTTTTTAGATATTATATGGCCTGCGATAGAAATCCTTGTGTAACGTGCTGTCAAGCTGAAACATTGTATCTCCAAAATATACTTTTAAAGGCTACTTTTTTTCAGAAAATGGAATAAACTTTCTTCAATGTTGATATTGTGTTGTTATAGATGGTCAGACACTTGCATGTGTCATAATATAATTAACATTTTACCAAAATCAAACTCAAATGTATTTTTTGACCAGTGAATATCAGTCATACATGTCCGGTTTAGTTACCCTTTTAAACGGTGCATCACATTATGTTTTCATCATCTCTCAGGTTGTAGAGTTTACTGTAGCTACAGTATGTGGCCGCTCAGTTTTCCAGTCGTTTGGCCAAAATCTCCTGTTATTAAAGATGAAGTGCTTCACACAGGCTGGTTAAGACAGTATTGGCTGTGACTCGATGACAGATGCTAGACTAAGACACTCTTCTGCGCTCCTCAAACACATAAAACATTAGTCTTTATATATATAGTGTTTGTAGAGTAAAGAAAACGCTGTACTTTATTTAACAGCGCATTGCAAACAAGCAGAGGCGCTCCAAACTGTGCGGCACTTCATTCACTGACAGTTTGAGAGGGTTATGAGGTTTAGTCACACTAATACTTTTCATTGGTTTGCAAAACCCACAGACAGATGTAAAGGATGATATAGTAATGATTTATGAATACAAATTACGAAATATGGAGATGCGAGGTTTCTGCCGACAGCGACAATGTGCATGAAACAGTCAATTATCTCTGGAAATTATTGATGTTATAATAGCTTTATGAAGAACAGCATTGACCTCTGACCTGTACTCAGGGCACCATGATGAAGCTCTGGCCGTGGCGGAGCGAGGACGCACTCGGGCCTTCGCCGACCTGCTGGTGGAGCGACAGACGGGCCAGCAGGACTCGGACCCGTATACGCCCGTGACCGTGGAGCACATCCTGGACACTGTGAACGGGCAGCGGGCGCTGGTGCTCTACTTCTCCCTGGCGGCGGGATACCTGTACAGCTGGCTCTTGGCCCCCGGATCCGGTAAGACACTCAAGAGTCAGGTCTAAAACCCCGGAAGGGTTGATTAATGAATTCCCACCATCCTGAAACACAAACTATTGCTCTGCATAACTTTATACGGTCTGAAGGACATACAGTATCACACATGGGGAAGCTAAAGATATCCGTCTGATGCATGTATCGACCTTATGCGCCTGAGAAACAAGACACGTTTTTTACTCCTGTTTCAACAAAAATATACAGAACAAATAACATACTAATCTTTTTAAGCAAACATTCGACAATCAAGCTTAATAAGCACCGCTAAAAATAAAATACCAGATACACATGCATGTGTGTGTGTGTGTGTGTGTGTGTGTGTGTGTGTGTGTGTGTGTGTGTGTTTTTGTGTGTGTGTGTGTGTGTGTGTGTGTGTGTGTGTGTGTGTGTGTGTGTGTGTGTGTGTGTGTGTGTGTGTGTGTGTGTGTGTGTGTGTGTGTGTGTGTGTGTGTGGAGAGAGAGAGAGCATGCATGGTGTCCACCCAGTAACATGAGAAAACAACACTTTTTAATGCATAGCACAAACATACACATACAAGTGTGTGAACCAGCAGCCATATCACCCTATAGCCCAAGACTGGTTTCCCACTGAAGCTAAGCAGGGCTGAGCCTGGCCAGTACCTGGATGGGAGACCAACTGGGAAAACCAGGAGCTGCTGGTAGAGGTGTTAGTGAGGCCAGCAGGGGGCGCTCACCCTGTGGTCTGTGTGGGTCCTAACACCCCAGTATAGTGATGGGGACACGATACTGTCAAACAGCACCGTCCTTCGGATGAGACGTTAAACAGAGGGCCTGACTCTCCGTAGTCATTAAAAATCCCAAATTTGCCCATTGGCCCCTATCCATCATGGCCTCCTAATAATCCCCCTCTCCTGATTGGCTTCATCACTCTGTCTCCTCTCCACCAATGTGGTGAGCGTTCTGGCGCAATATGGCTGCCGTCGCATCATCAGGTGATGCTGCACATTGGTGGTGGTTGAGGAGATTCCCCCCTTCAATGTAAAGCGCTTTGAGTGCCTTGAAAAGCGCTATATAAATCGAACAAATTATTATTATTATTATTTTTATTATTAAACAGATGTGAAGAGTCTTTAGTTTTATCATATTTTTAAAAGATAGAAATGCTGTTCCGCATGAAATGCGATTCTTTCCAAAAACAGCCGAACTTGTGAAGGCATGCAGTGGGTGGCGCTAAAGAATCTTGACCACACACACTCCCTGGATAACTTTTGATTCTCTATACGTTGGTGTTGTTCACATTATATGCACTTACACGCCGACTGCCAACAAAACACACACATTTGATGCAGTTTCACTCTCACTCCACTCCTAACCGGAAACACACACTTGCAGAGCTCCGGATAAAAAATTGCATCCGCTGTTCTATTAACGCTGGGTTATTTGGGAAACTGAACAAGGTGATCTTTCCCTCACAACCAGAAACACACTTCTTTAGGTGACCATTGATTTCATGGTCTAATAATACAACGACAGCGCTGCCGATAGCTCCCGTAACAGAAACGGAGCTAGTTGATGGGCGACTCTTGCTCTTGCTTTGGTTGATGTGTGTGTGGCTGTGTGTGTGTCTTGTGTGTGTATCTGGGAGAAGTGCCCATACAAGGAGTTCCACCCTTTAGGATGTCATAACAGTCATACTCAAAAAAAAAAAAAAACGTTACAAAACTTGTTCTAATCCTGAAGGAGTATATTTGGCACAGAAATACTGCGTCATAGCATGAGAATCCAGTCTTTAACAGTGTAAAGAAGTCAGAATACATGAAATAACATTAGACCCCCAATTTAATGTCTTTACTGTCACTTTTGATCCATTTAATGCATTCTTGCTGATATCCTCATATGAGAATGATTAGTGAAGGATCATGTGACACTGAAGACTGGAGTAATGATGCTGAAAATTCAGCTTTCATCAGAGGAATAAATTACACTACAATATATTCACATAGAAATGAGTTATTTTAAATTGTATTACTATTTCACAATATTACCATTTTTAATTCAATAAATGCAGCCTTGGTGAGTAGAAGTGACTTCTTTTTAAAATATTTAAAAAATCTTAATTAGTCTAACTTTTGACGGGTAGTGTAAAGCGTGTGTGACTTGCAGTAGAGTGTGTGATGTCTGTTGTAGTGTGTGTAGAGTGCTCAGACTGACTGAAGCGATGGAGTGATGTGATCATGTGGGTTGGGGGTGATGGAGGTGTCAGACAGGCACAGCACACGCCTGAACCTTCATCAAAGCCCAATCCGGAGACACGCTGAGACACTGTCTGTCTGTCTGAACACTGACCAACACAACACACACCGCCACTCCTGTTTACACTAACAGATCAATAAGACCGAGGCTGTCACACACTTGGATAATGCAGAACAAAAAAAATGTCAATAAACCAAAGACTACTGATGTAAATAATAGCCTTATGTGCATTAAAAAAATCTTTCACAAAAAACTGACTGACCCCCAAACTTTTAAACCCAAGTGTGTATATTTATATATTTTAAATTTTTCAGATTTTTTTATTTATTTATCTATGCAAAACATCCGTTTCTATGGAAGCTTGTTTCCTCCACAGAATAAAAAAAGGTAAATATGACTTTATGGGCCCTATTTTAATGATATGAGCACATGGTCTGAAGCTCATGGCACACTTAGGGCATGTCCGAATCCACTTTTGCTAGTTTAACGACAGGGGAAAAAAATTGGTGACCCAGGCTCATGCTCCAAAAGGGTTGTCCCAATTCTCTTAATGAGTCATGGGTGTGTTTTGGGCGTAATGTTCAATAAACCAATCAGAGTCTTGTCTCCCTTTCCCTTTAAAAGACAGTAGTACTCGCACCATGGCCGATTCGCTATTTACATGGAGGAATTTGTGAATTTTTCTCCAGAGCCTTTTATGTTTAATATTTAAAAATGTCTTTGTGCTGCTGCACCCTGTGTGTGTAATAAGCAGAGTGTACGCGCAAATTACTAACACACTCTTTAAATAACACAAAAAACTACTGTGCTTTTGACTTTAGAGCAGGTTTTTGTTGGTCAATGTCGTTTTCAGTTCATCAAAATAGCAACAATGGGCCTGAACACACCTGGTTTTCAGACCAGTTTTCATTGTTTTTTAAACAACTTGATGCTGGACATGAAAATGAAAACTGCGGCGTGCTGAAACTAGCAGAAGACACTTGCAAAAAAAGGCTTCGCATTGCGCCGGGTCTATGATAGGGCCCTATAACTCGCAATTTTGAGATTAAAAAGTCACAATTATCTTTTAAAGTGTTTTATTCCATCGGGGAAGCCTGCTTCCATAAGTTTTTTAGTTTTAATTTTATTTTAGGTCGCCTTTTATTTCTTTTTTTGTCATAAAAGTATCTTACCTACAAATGTGTTAATGTAGCAACGACAAGAACATGAGACAAAAATAGATTTTTTCATGAAGAAAGCACAAGGGAAGAAACAAAAAAGATACAGATTAAAAAATATTTTAAATAGAAGGCATCCGTTACACACTCAAACATGCCGTAAGTTTGGCTGAACCTCATCCAACAACAAATAAACCGTTGTTTGACCAAATCTGGGTTTGCTTCACTTTCAAAAATATAGCTTCCAGTGACATGCACACATGCTCAGTTTCACACCGTTGTATTCCTCACACCTTCTGTTCCCCACGGCTTCATTGTGCCGCCTGCTGTTTGGTAAAGCTGGTAAAAAGCTGCGAATTAACGCAAAGCGGCAGTACCACCTGCCTCCCTAATCCCCTGTCACAACCACACACACGTGTAAAACACACACCATAAATAAAAATATAACATGTGTGTGTGTGTGTGTGTGTGTGTGTGTGTGTGTGTGTGTGTGTGTGTGTGTGTGTGTGTGTGTGTGTGTGTGTGTGTGTGTGTGTGTGTGTGTGTGTGTGTGTGTGTGTGTTCATTTTAGTACACTTAAGTACCCTGGACACGCACTCTCACACACATCTGCATCTCTCTGGACTTGAAGCTCATTTATTTATTCCAACACTGACGTCTGTAACAGAAAGACACACTCATGCAATCAAACGTACATCTGAAAGCGGGAGTGCTTTTGCTCATTTACAAAATTCACCTAACTAGATTTCAGCCCGTCACAGGAGACTGCTGACCTTGCTTGTGACTCTTGTGCAGCTCTATACGTTATTCTAATTTCATTATTATGCAAAGCACGCATTTTATGTCTAAAACACTGGCATTTGAGACGTTCGGTCCAGTCTGAAGGATTGACCTTTAAGTGTGATGGTGGATCAACCTCTAATGGTGTATTGCTTGTATACCAATAATAATCACCAGAAGCATGTTTGTTTGATAAGTAATCTTTAGTCCAAATGACCTTCGTTCTCCGTTTCGCAGGTATTCTGAAGTTCCACGAGGTGTATCTGGGTGAGGGCGCGTCCGAGGGCGGCACATCTGACTTCCAGGAGGGCAGCGGAGGGGTCATGCCCTCGTCTCTGGAGCAACACATCGCTAATGCCCGTGAAGCTCTGGGTGTGGACTCCTACTACAGCAGGTGAATGCTAGACTAGAAATCTAGACGCACCCTAGTGGCAGCAAATATAATCTGACGCAAATGTTGTCTAGCAACTCTCAATACACTTCTGAGCTGTAAAAACCAAACTCTGGTCGGGCCAATCACATCGTGTATAGAGTCGGTGGGCGGGGCCATAATGACGATGGCCGAGTTGCGCTTGCGTGCTTCTAGTAAACACAGAAACTGGCGAACGGTGGTCTTTTGAATCAGCTTTGACCGCGACTCTGGAAGACTTGGAGTTAAGTGTTTCTCTGAGAAAAGAACAAAGAACGGCACTGAAGTCATTCTTAAAAAGGGAAGATGTGTCCTGAGTTTTGCCGACCGGATACGGCGAATGTTTAATCTGTCAACTAGCTCCTCTTCGTTGCTCTGGTTGGTTGTAGCGCTATCCTATTGTGTGCACGCCGTGCAGAGGGAGTTTGAAAGACGACCGTTTATCCGCCTCTCGGATTGAGCTGTCTTTGGTGAGTTTCCAGACCAAACATCTTGATGTGGGTCTGGCTTGTCAGGCTAGGTGAATGCATGTCATATGTGTAAATTGATTAAGATTGCGATCTTGATTTAGACACCCATGGGATCTCATTCCTGAATGACGACGATTCGCTGGTGTCTATTAAACCTTGGACGAAATCACACCGGTGCATTCAGATCTGTGTTGGTGCATCCTCTGAGTCAAAGAGAGCCATTGCCATGTATAAAACAGCTATACAAACAGTATTTTCAACCATGCAGTTTCATTATTTCTATACTGGGATAAAAGTTTATAGTCCTCAATTTTGGCTGTGGAATTGCGCATATTGCACATAATTTTACTAATTCCTGCAAATTTTGTGCTCACGCCCATAAAAGCCATAAATAAAAGCCGTCATAAAGCCGTCTCTCAGCACAAAATGTAGTTTTTCTTGTTTGTTTGTTTTGCTGCTTATTGTGTTTAAACAGTTAAATGCACACAAAATAATGTCAAAATGCCAGTCCTGGTGAGTATTCACCTGAACAGTTATGTTTTAATTGAATGTAAACAGTTGAAGGTGTAACAGTATAATGGATCCTTCAGTCGGGTCTTAAAGGGACAGCAGCCTAATATTCCTGCTGCCGAATGATGAGATAATGTTAAAATCATCTATATGGTAGTTTTTCTCTACGGTATCGATGTCAAAATTGTGGCCAGGGGAAATGCCGAGTGGCTGGTAACTTTGGAAAACCATAAACCACATTGGCTGCTGAGCAAAAAAAGTGAATGTCAAGCCCTGTTCCTAGGTGGTTTTAGGGTGTACTGGAGGTTAGGTGTTTCTAGGTGGAATGGCTATGTTGATAGGTAAACTTCCAATAAAAGAGCATGTCCAGTGCACGCGGAGAATGCAACTGTGTGCATGTTCATGTGAAAGTATGCAACCTCCTAAATATACCTTGATGGATGCGGTCAGGTTGGTTGGTGGCAACGAGCGCTGCGGGGATGAGTGTGCATGTGTGTGTTCATTCATGCCCTGCAGGAAGCACATCTCAGCCGTGCTGTCACACGCCGCAGCGGGGCTGGAGGCCACACCGCACTGATCTCTGGGTGGGTGGCAGCTGAGGAGTTATTCACCTCTCACATGGAGGTTTCTCTCCGACGCTTCAAGAGGAGTCGGTGCTGCAGTGTTGAGTGTACTGTAATTAGGTGAAGACGCTGGCAGGTTTGGAGGAGCAGAATGCAGAGAGAGTGAGAGAGAGAAGGATGGCAGAACGTCAGAAGCTCTTGGTGTGAATTAAGCAGCAGCCTGAAACAAAGGCCATTATTGTGCGCGCGTGGAAAGCTGCGAGTCTCTGGTGCCAGCGCATTAGTCACTAGAGGTGTGATGCTTCTCCCAGCGAGCTCTGCGCTCTTCCCTGCCCATTAAAAGATAATTTAGCGCTTGACTGAGGGGCTGCGAGCAATCTTTTCCACTTGGTTGGGTGCAATATGCCACCTTTGAAGACCCCATTCATTGTGCTGAAAGAAAGAGGCACGAACAGGAACTGTGATACCCGAGACCGTCTGCAATATGAACGATTATGCCTCATTTAGCGAGACCTCTTCCACCCGTTAGTTGAGAGAGATCAGTGCGTTGCTTATGAGATTCATCAGAATAATTCTCTGATTAATGCACAATTTCTGCTGGATTGTTAATGCGATGGTGTTTGCCCATGCAAAACTCAGCACCATGAAGAGTGGTAACCAGGACTTGTACAGTTGCTAGGGTGTTCTGTGAGGTTGCTAGGTGGAAATGAGCTCATGCCCATGTCAATAATATATTCTGGTCTCTAGATATGGCTTAAGTATGAAAGCCCGTTTTCAGAAATCAGATTTAATTACATCTCATACAAGTCTCATACTTGATATATAGTCATATTGGGAGATAAAGTCATATGTGATGTGAGATAAGATATACTGAGAAAATGTAATGTCATATTTTGAGATATGTAAGGGATAATGTACACCCAGCAGGTTGTTATCGCAGAATAATCCCCGACAGAGTGATCAGGACCCCGAGGCGAAGCGGAGCATCACTCTGAAGGGGTTTATTCTGCGATAACAACCGGCTGGGTGGACATTATCCCGCTTATTACACGGCTACTAGTCTCAAATACATAATTATTAGACACAAGAATATTGTCTTGAGATTAAATATTTTATTAGCTCTTACGCAAAGCTTCCGCGAAGAAAAACAGTTCCAACCTGCTTTAAGCCTTTATCTATTGCTGCTAAATGTTGAGAATGAATGCTGAAAGGGTTAGTTCAGCCAAAGATGAAACCAAGCCTATGATTAACTCACCCTCAGGTCATTATAGGTGTATATGACATTCTTCTGTCAGACAAATACAATCAGAGTTATATTTAAAAAGTCCAGGCTAACGTTAATCCCTGCAGTAGTTGGAGCTGTGTTTAAAGTCCATTAAATGCAGCTGTCCGTCAAATAACATGCTCCACACGGCTCTGATGGGTTAATAGAGCCTTCTGATTCGAATCGATGCGTTTTGAGTAAGAAAAATATCCATATTAAAAACGTTATAAAGGAAACCTGCCTTGAAGTCTTCCATTGTAACCCACGGCTGTTTAAGCCACAAGATGGCGCCAGCGTTAAGCACAGAAGTAGTACTGGTCAAGATAACTCGTAGTACCCGGATGAGCGGGTGTTATCTGGAAATAACATAGCGCTGGAATGCGCGATTGACCAATCAGAATCAAGTATTTCACAGAGCCATGTAATAAATAAAGATAAATTATTAGATGCATAGTCAAAATATGAGATAAAGTCATATTTTGAGATTTATAGTTATATTATGTTTTATAAAATCGTAATGGGATATGAAGTCATTTTATGATTTATATATAGTAATATGAGATGTATTAAGTCATATTGTGAGATATAGCAATGTGAAATACGAAGTCATATTGTGAGATGTATAGTAATATTATAATGTATATATATGTATATATTAGTGGTGGCCCGTTATCTGCGTTAACGTGCTGCATTAACGTGAGACTCTTTTTGGGCGATAAAAAATAATGCCGTTAATCTATTCTCAAAGAGATGAGTGGTACCCGGTGGGGTCTTCTGCTGTTGTAGCCCATCCGCCTCAAGGTTGTGTGTGTTGTGGCTTCACAAATGCTTTGCTGCATACCTCGGTTGTAACGAGTGGTTATGTCAGTCAAAGTTGCTCTTCTATCAGCTTGAATCAGTCGGCCCATTCTCCTCTGACCTCGAGCATCAACAAGGCATCTTCGCCCACAGGACTGCCACATACTGGATGTTTTTCCCTTTTCACACCATTCTTTGTAAACCCCAGAAATGGTTGGTTGTGAAAATCCCAGTAACTGAGCAGATTGTGAAATACTCAGAGCGGCCCGTCTGGCACCAACAACCATGCCACACTCAAAATTGCTTAAATCACCTTTCTTTCCCATTCTGACATTCAGTTTGGAGTTCAGGAGATTGTCTTGACCAGGACCACACCCCTAAATGCATTGAAGCGACTGCCATGTGATTGGTTGATTATATAATTGCATTAATGAGAAATTGAACAGGTATTCCTAATAATCCTTAGGTGAGTGTATATTCAAACAACTTCAGTAATATAATATTCAGTAATAAATTCAGTATATATATATAGTAAATATGTATAGTAAATATTATTTTATATATAAAGTCATAATATAAGATTAAGTCATTGTGAGATATAAAGTCATTTTATATAAATCTATATTTTTGTATAATATTATTCAAGATACAGTATATAGTCATAAAGTGAAATATAAAGTCATATTGTGACTATACACTATAGTTATGAGATATAGTGAAATATGAAGTTATTTTCATGTTCTGTCAGCAGGTGACTATAATAAGGCAGATCATCCTCTCCTCAATACGACAGATGATTTGAGGAATCATTAATGTCTGTAGCTCAAGCAGTTCAGAAAGATTTGCACACTGATATTTCATATTAAATCAATCATTAACCCTCAGTATGAGCAGCAGTAATAGTGATAATTGACCAAGTAATCGCCACTAATTAGGGAGAGTCACACTGCAGTGTTTAGTGCTTTCCAATGTCCATTTGAGTTTGTTTGTTTGGTTGGTGTGAAGCTGTGGTTTGAGTTATGGTTCATAAAGCCATTTGGCCTAATTTGAAGAGATAAACTGCTGTTGATGAAGTATAAATTGCATATTATAGTCTAATGTATTCTTATTGCTGCTTGTCTCAGCAGAAATGGCTTTCAAACGAATCCACCGCCGTTCAAGTTTAGCTGGTAAACAGCTTCACTGAGTTTGAGTTTGAAGTTTTATTTGCCGTTTTTACTTCCACAGACAGTACGAGTGCAGCTCTTAGAGTCAGCAGAAAAACAAAGATAAGAAAAAAAGAAATAAAAACCTGTCAAAGCTCAACACAACAAATGAATAAACACTAAAAAGGTACACTAAAACACACACTATAAACATACAATGAGTTACACACTATAAAACAGTTATTTTCACATAAGAATATTGCACATTTTACAGTTTTCTTTCACTTTGTCCTGAGATGATAAACAGTGTGAAGGAGGAGTGTAACGATACCCTCATGCCGCGATTCAATGCATATTTTGCATTGCTGTACTCCAAGACATATGGTGAAAGGTTAACAAAAAATGTACGGTTGATTTAAAATGCTACATTTGGTTGCATTGAGGGTGGAAATGACTTGGATTTGGTTCTGGTAACCCAATGCGTACAAATATTCATGATTCTGAAGCTAAAAGTACAGAGTTATTTTTGACAAATATGCTTGCACTCTGTCACAGACTAGATATATTTCAAATAATGTAAGCCACTTTTTACTGGTAACATTTAGCATTATAAAGACCACAAATATTCCCCCACTGCATTATTATACATTATATTCTACATTATATATAGTAGGGTTTAATGTAGTACTGACACAAAAAAAAATGTCCTCACAACTTTCATTTCGGGTGAATTGTACACAATACAGTTTGTCACTATCCAGGATACATATTGTCGCATTTTTGTATTGCGATATATTGTTACACCCCAATGAAGTGTAACTCTGGAGGCGTAATCAAACTCAAACCCAGTGTGAACAACCTTTGTTAACCTACCAGATTCGAGGTTCACTCACTATTCAGAGGTTTCATCACATGACTGCCATCACATGATTGTCCACTAAAAAGGACAATAATAGGTCCCCTTTAAGACGAAGTCTTGATGTTGTGTTTAGGCTCTACTAGATTAGGTTTTTCTGCTTGAATGTTGATTATTTCCTCATATTCTCCATTGTTGCAGCTCCTCTCTTCCCAGTCTGTCAGTAACGCTCTGTTTAGTTCCTGTCTCTATGAAGCCTCTCCTTCTGAAAGCACACTGTGCTCTGATTGGTCATCTGGAGCAGTGTGTTGTGATTGGTCAAGCGTTTCCAGCGTGTTTGGGAAATGTCCCGCCCCTTACCATAACCGCCAGGTTCAACACACTACTAACTAACTCAACCAAGCCCCAGCTCTTTATTCAGTCTATGAATTATTTAAATGAGGAATATTGTGATGTATTCATTCCCAGAAGAAAATGGAATGGTCAAGCGTTGTCTTTATAATGGCTTTCTATGGAAAACACTTGCCTGTGCATAACCTGCATCATCAATAAGGTGTGTATTAAATTGGATCTTTTAATTTCACAGTCTTACTACATAGTGCAAACCTGTTCAAAAGCGTTCCTGTAAGGGTGTTATAGGTTTTCCTTTCAGAGCGTCCTCACATATCTCTGCCTGACACATGTGCCCACGGCACGTCTCCACATCTGAGCCGTCTTCATTTCCCATGCACGCTTCCCACATCCACTAGAGCTCAGCACGCGGACGGGGCGCGGATGCAACCGCTCGCTTACCCCAAGACCGGGCCACTTCAGGCACAAGAGCAGACCTCATTTCCCAGTGCTTTTCGTTTCTAGTTGGCACCAAAACGGGATTACTCCCATCCTAGCGGAGTGTATCCTGACAAAGAATTAAATTAACATTTCAACAGGATTTGGGACGGCTTCCGTCTCGAGAGGGAGTGCGAACATGTTTCTGGAGATTAAGGACACAGAATGAGAGGAATAGTTCGGAAATCTAGGGGACGCGATTACCAGACGTTCCCTTTCATTCTCAGAGCAAGCGCTCAAGTAAACACGTGCTAATGAGCTATTCACAGCATTCGAATCTCTTCATATCGACATCTGATAATGCGTCCAAAATAATCAGCAGAACATCTGCGTCGTGCATTAGGTACAAATGAAGTGCGTTTGTGTGTAATTGAGGTGAGGTGGATAAAACCTTATTAACCCAATAGAGGTCTCCAAGTGTGCCGTCTCAGATGAGTCAGATTGCTGAAGAGATCTGTTTTTTCATTAAAGCTAATCAGAGAAATTTGCTCACGCGTTCCCCAGACGCCGAGAGACTCGTGCGTGATTATCAGTGATTGTGGCTGCCGTTGTGCTCCAGTTGTTTGGTCGTTTATAACATCGTTTCTGTTATTTTGTGTTGCATCTCAATGGATGTCGGGAATGAAAAGTCAACAAACATGTGCATGTCTGGATATAAGAGCAAGTGTGTTTGATAAGCGGGGAGCGTTTCATCACTCAGATGATGCTCTTTCATAGCGGAGGAAACTTAATTGAGTTAGCAGTAGTGAAATAAAAACAGACGTAAAAGAGTGTCAAGCATGATCTCCGGCATGCATATGCTCAGTTACTGAACATTTGAATCCGTTGTAAAACTAAAGGAGAGTGACTCGTTTCCGCACGATCTCATATGCAGAAAGAATTGGAACAATTGAATTGAACAAAAGAATTGGAATGAATTTCTTAAAACTGAAATCTCCACATTTGTAGCCATCGAGTGGCCACTTTTTCAGCCGCCTTGGTTCTGGTATTTTTCCCATTCATTTTTCCATAGGGATTTTTTTTAAGGTCTATGTTAAAGAGTAATAAACCATGCACCCAACAAACCAGCTACAAGGTGAATCACAACACAAACCTTGATTTAAAGTATCACGGTACATAACAGTATATTTCACATTTATTGCAAAATATGCATATATATGCCAATAAAAAAAAGTTTGAGAGCATACACTGCTAAAATTATATGATTAATAAGTTGACAACATTTATTTTAAATTGCGTTAACTCAAAAATGTGAGTTGAATCTTGTATAACTAATAAAAATATGAATTTTATTTTGATGTCAGTTTAATGTCATTTAAGTTTAAATGACTTAAACATCCAAGTTGATCGTATTTAAAAATGTCAAAGTCAGCTATTTGTTTTTACAGTGTAACTGACTACATCATTCGCAGTGCTTCGTGGGAGTGTTCAGGGGCTAAAAAGTTGATTTGGTGAAATTTTTATGCAGAATCATGGGTAATGTTGTTTTTCATTCGGTATTTCACTTTCAACATGATTATTTAAAAATGTTCGTTGAAACAGACAGATTACGTCATCGATTAATAATCGTTGTGTACATTAGTTCTGTAAATTATCATAAAAAATTACAATTAAATGTTGCTCATTATCATGCATATTACTAGCAAATGATTGTTTATTAATACTTATAAAGCACATATTAATGCCTTATTCTGCATGACCATATTCTACATCCCTTAATCATATCCAATACTTAAACTTAACAACTACCATACTGCCATTAATAAGCAGTAATTAGGAGTTTATTGAGGTAAAAGTCATAGTTAATAGTGAGAATTGAACCCTAATCTAAATTAATTTATTAATTAAAAATTATAGGAAATCAATGGGATTTTTACTTTTGTAACCCGACCTCAAAATTCCACGATTGACCAATCAGAATCCAGTATCCCACTGTTGTTGAATAATTATCTATACTTTCCTGAAGTAATGTTTATTGCTACGAGTGTTTTACTACATTTATTGCATTTTTCTTACTTTTTCAAGTTTCTCTGCTGTGATTGTACCACGTTTTGTGGTCAAATCAAACACTCTCATGTGTTATTGCTTGAATAAATCCCGTTGTGTTGTGTGTGTGTTTCAGAGCGTGTTCCAGCAGCGAGACCGAGAGCGAAGCTGGAGACCTTCTGGACCAGCAGTTTGAGGAGCTCAATAACAAACTCAACTCAGTGACCGACCCGACCGGCTTCCTGAGGATGGTTTCCAGAAACAACCTCTTCAACAGGTCAGACACACAACAATCATCACACATGAAGCGGCTCTGAAGACTTTTAAGAGCTTTCTGAGATGCTCCTTTTAGCATAATGAAAGTGAAGGAGGTCAAAAGGACAAATAAACACCATTAAAGTGGCTCGTTATATGATAGACATTATAGGAAGTTAAATGATAAATTTTTTTGAGGAAGAGACACAAATTGAACTGTTATTTTCACTGAAAATCAACACAACTAGTTGAGATCCATCTCAAAAGAATGATTCTATTGAATCGGGTATTGATGAATTGGATCTTTTTGATGAATCGTTTGATCCAGGCTACAGAATCAGTTTGAATGATTTGTTCACTGGTCTGGTTACTAGAAGTCAAGATTATCAGTGAATAACTATTTAAATTTAGGTTGGATTGCTTTAGAAGAGTGGAGAACATAAGTTGTGTGGACTATTTTATGTGGATTTTTTCAAGACCTAAATGAAAGTCAATTGTGCAGATATGAGTCCTAATATTAGCTTTTCAGTAAAACATCTTAAAGGGTAAAATATACAACATTCACTTTTGTGAATTGTTTGAACATAAATATATGTTGGCAGTGTGTACACAACCCCCCTTAAATGGTTAAAATCCACCTACTCCCTTTTTTTAATCCCCATAATTTATAAGCAGTGCCTCAGATCCAGCCATTTGCAGATTTCTAAGCAAAGTGATGTCACATTTCACAGGCCCCGCCCACAAGTGTTGATGGACACTGCTGTATTTGCATAGACCCCGCCCTCAGAGAGAGCATTTAAAAGCAGCATTGAAGAAATGTGTTCTTAAAGGCCCACTGAAATCGAAATTGAAGTTTTTTAGCTTTTAGTATGACTGTGTTAGCCTTAAAGTTATGAATCAGCTGGTGTGTTCCAAAACAATGACAACATTTACATTTAGGAGATATAAGCATTCAAAATGTACAGTCTCTCATTTCCGTTAAAACGAATCACAGATTTTGATGACATCATCGCAGACTACACCGTCTCATCTCCTGATCTTCTGTCCAATCAAAATGCTCTCTAGAATCTAAAGCCCGCCCCCTATGCTGCTGAAGCTGCGGCTGAAATCGGTCAGTTTTTAACACATTTACTAATTTCTACTTGGTGAAAGGCACATAGCACACTATATATGCGATTGGAAACAATTCAGTGTAAATATGCTTTCAGCTGAGGCGAGATAAAATCTGGTTTCGCGTTAGTTTCACGCATCGCAGCAGCGCACACACATAGTCTAACGTTAGACCAGAGACGTTGACTAGAGACACGCGAGCGCAGCGCGGATCATATGCGCGAGTCGGCGCAGACAACAAACACATCGGACCCATTTGAACTCTGCACAGAATCAATGCTGTATTTTAAAGCGATATGGAGGAGATTATGATGATAAACGTTAGAGGAAACTGGCTTTACCAAACAGAAAGGTCTGCTCTAGTCAAACTGACACAGTGTATTAACGAAACGCTATTGGCTGTTTTAAAAAAGGGGAGGAGCTGCTAACAGCTGGAGCCGTTTCAGGGGAAATCACGTCAGCACATTGAATAATGCGGCGCGTTTCAAAGCACTTCAGTGTGCCTTAAATAAAGCTTCTGAAGTGTTTCAGTCAAGAGCAGTGAGTGATTTCTGTTCATCTTTTTGTTATTTGATTCATATTAACAGCAGATATAGCAGTAGGTATTGTATATTACACTACTTTCACTTTAGTAACATAATATACATCCCACACAGGATTTCTGTACTTGCTGCATAAGTGCACAGACATAACCAACTGTTTGCACGTAAACTGGGTGTTTCTGACAGAACCTTGTGTGCATTTGACATTTGTGTGAAAGAGATCTACTCTAGTTTAAAATACTCACAGACACGCTGACGTCCAGCTCTGCGCATGCGTCGTCCGAGAATCATCGACTGTAAGGTTGAGAGTAATATGGCTTTTAAAACAAATGCAGATGATAATATTTCATGATGATGAAGAACTACAATTCCACATGAGCATGTCCGCGATAGAGATGATCATTGGAACAAACAGATGTATCATGTTTCAGTTTTCATTCACCTGTTAATGAGCTGTGAAGGCTCCGCCCTTTTGGGTGGGGAGCAGCAGCTCATTTGCATTTAAAGGAGACGCGCACAAAACAGCTCATTTTTTTTAAACCCCAAAATTGACATTGTCAAAATGGTGTATTGAATTATTTGTTAGAAATTTCACATACATACTAAGGGGACACCTGAGACTTATGTTATCTTGTAAAAAGGGGTATAATATGTGCTCTTTAACAACAAAAATCGATTGATGTACTTGTGTACCATCATAAGACTTCTAAAAATTGCCATTTAAGTTTTGTTTTTCTTGTTCAAGACCTGGTATATCATATTTAACCAAAATTATCCATTTAATGTAGGGGTGTACGATATATTTTCGTCTACGATACCATTGGGATTGTTTTAACGATGTGGGATCAGACGTTGTGTATGTCCCTCACTTTACAAAAACATGATCTCATATGTGATGTAGTCTAGGCTCTAGTGGGCTAGACTAGCGCCATTGTGCATTTAGAGTGATTTAGTCCATTAAAATGCATTTATAATGCCCTCATTATTCAAGATAAGGGGCAAAAATATCTCTTTATGTCTTTTTTTATCTATATAATTTAATATAGATAAACAATATCACACAAAGAGTGAATTTTTTTTCTCCAAATATCTGCATGATTACATATGTGATATTTATTTTATAAAACAGTTCAGCAAACAAGAAGTTAATATTAAGTGACTTACTTTATTAGCTGTTTTTTCTCTGTTTTGCCAACGAAAATATTTCCAAACAAAACCCCAGGACTGCTTTGCGTCTGTGAGCAAAATACGGCGGTGTGTTGTTAATGAATGAACGGATCGGTTGAATGAATGATTCAATGACTCACTCATTAAGAGAGTCAAATGCTTCGTTCCTGAATCAGTTGAACAGCTGCCTCCTACTGGCATTTAGAGTGTCTTTTCATTTAAATAATCAACATTTTATGTTTAAAACATGGATTACCGGGCTTTATAAAGGTAAAAATGCCCACAAAATAAAATAAAATGTTTCATCTAATCTAATCTAATTGGAAAAAATGCTTTCTATCAGTGCTGTGAACTAACTACCACAGAATATGAAGAATATTTAAAAAACTTTAAAAGTCATCTGTCCACGGCAGTCCTCAAACTACCAACACAATAAACACACTCAGCAAAATATCATCTAATTATCGTTATCCATAAAATCTCGTCAATGAATCTGCAGGAAGAGAAATCACACTGTAAAAAATTATTAAGAAGAAAAGTTACCTGGTTGCCTTAAAATTTTGAGTTCATTGAAATAAAAAAATTAACACAATGAACATTTTTGGAGATTCAACAACCTTTTTAAAATATTATTAAAATATTCTGTAAGCATATTGGGTAATTGTGTGTGTTTTATTTCTGATGACACAGTGAAACATGCCAAATAGTGCTATTTTCATGATTTATAAAAAAAATTATGTGGTTTAGATACAATAATTTTTTTATTTTCTATTTATTAAACAAATTTCCTTCATTGTATCAACTCAAATTTTTGATTTCAATAAACTCACAATTTTAAGGCAACCAGGTTACTTACTTTTTTAAGTTAAACCAACAATTTTTTTACAGTGCACTCAAACAGTAGAGAAAACCCAATCAAACACTAAATCATTAAGCAATTAGTAAACAGTTTTGCTCATAATGGACCTAAACTGCCGGAGGAAAAGAACAGCTGAGACGGATGATAATTAGGGAGCCAGTACGGATGATAGTTCGGCATTCAGTCGAGTCCTTCACATCCTGATTCATTACGAGAGAACGAAAGATCGCTATTAGCACTGAAAGAGGGGGAGGGAAGAGAAGAGAAGAGAAGAGACGACAGCTACGACAGGAGCAGCGAGGGCAGGAGGCGAGGCTGTTAAAGACGGGGTCAGAGCGGTCATCATTAGAGCTGCGCTTCTCATTACGAGCTCTCAGCGCCGCACATCTCTCGAGATTCATTAAAACAAAGAGCACGATTCACTCCTCATCTGCCCGGATGAGCCTTAAACAAGCCATTCAGTCAAATATGATGATCCTGCCGGCGTTCACTCACACACACGTTTTTGAAGCGTGTCCTGAACTTTTCTGTGTGGTGAACGACAAATAAACATCAAGTGGTTAAAAGGCTGTATGTCAAGTCTTCTGAAGACATTCGATAGATTTGCGTGAAGATCAGACCCGGTTATTTACTGAGAATAGTTTCATTAAAAAGATCCAACTCAAAAGAATGATTCATTAAAGAGTTGTTCTTTTGAGACGGATCTTTTCAGTGAATCGGTGGGAATGATTCATTCTCACAACTGATGATGGGGAATTAACGAGTTAAGTCTGATTTCTTGATAAGAAATTGAATATAGTGCATTTATATACTATTATAGTATTTATTAATATTAGCTTTTATTTGTATTATTTTATTTCAAGTTTAGTTTTTTCTTTGAACCTTTCTTTTGTTTAAGCTTTATAAAAAAAAAAAAAAAAATATATATATATATATATATATATATATATATATATATATATATATATATATATATATATATATATATATATATATATCAATATTATTAGTATTTTTAGTTATTTTAGTACTTTAAATTAAACTTAAAGAATTCAATTAAATACATTTGAAGTATTGAAATGATTAAAACTATTTAAAAAAAATTCTTTAACTGAAATAAACATGAAATAAAATAAAACAAATATTCAATGCAAAACTTAAACTTAAAAAATAAAGCTTTTGATTGCATATTTATATTTAATTTTATTTCAGTTAAATAAATTATTTCCAATAGTTTTATTTTCAGTTAATAATAACAAAACTAGGCTATTTTATGAATATTAATAGTTTATTTTATGTCAGCTTTATTTTAATTCAAGACAATAATAATTGTATTTTCAGTTAACAATAACAACACTGAACTAATTTATTAGTGTGTCTGTTTTGTTCCACTGAAGAGAGTCAGTCACGAAGCTTAAAAACACGAGATTGAATTTTTTGGTTGGATTTTTCCTTTAATAATCCACGTCCTCACAGCTGATGCTCCTCCTCCCTGCGGTTTGATGGGGTCTGATGTGGAAGATGGCTGATGCTCATGAAACATTGACGAGCCTCACCTGTTTGATCCAATTAACCTCCAAACGGAGGCCAGAGTTTGGGAGAATCCAGCCACTGGCGTCTCTTTGAAGGCGTGTAATGATGGCGCTCCGTGACAGGAAGTGGGAAGGAAGTTACCATAGTGATGGCGATTAGACCTGGAGCATGTGCAGTCGGTACACCTACTCAGATTCTTTAATAATGATGTGTTTGATGTCATCTGTAAGCGGATGTGTTGTGTTAGCCATAAAGGCTGTGTGTGTGTGTTACACTGATCTCACCATACAGGTTCAGAAACACACAGATATACGGTATCTATAGCTAGATGATAAAAGACAACAATGATTGATTAATTATTACATTTATTAAAAATAGGAAATACAATCCTCTGCCAAGAATATATAATAAATTGTTTATTAGTATTAGTATTATTTGTCATTATACAGATACCATTGTTTTATATCTACAGTGCAGGCCAAAAGTTTGGACACATTACTATTTGTAATGTTTTTGAAAGAAGTTTCTTCTGTTCATCAAGCCTGCATTTATTTGATCAAAAATACAGAACATGTTTTTAATATTGTGAAATATTATTACAATTTAAAATATTTGGTTTTCAATTTATTATACTTTAAATGATCATTTATTTATGTGATCAAAGCTGAATTTTCAGGATTGTTACTCCAGTCTTCAGTGTCACTTGATAAGTGTGAAGTGAAATCATTGTAATATTCTGATTTATTATTATTATTATTATAGTGTTGGAAACAGTTCTGCTGCCTAATATATTTGCTGAATAAAAGGTTCAAAAGAACTGCATTTATTCAAAATAAAAACATATTTTCAAATAATATAAATCTCCTTTACTATCAGTTTTCACTGTCAATTTAACACATCCTTGCTGAATAAAATTATTGATTTATTTAAAAAAAAAAACAAATGTCTGACCAGTAGTGTATATTGTTGTTACAAAAGATTTATTTTTTTAAAACATTTGCTTCTTTTTTTTCTTTTTTATTCATCAAAGTATTAAAAAAAAGTATCACAGGTTATGAAATAATATTAAGCTGCAGAACTGTTTCCAACTTTAAAAATGAATCCTCATCTGAGAATGATTTCTGAAGGATCATGATCACTGAAGACTGAAGGAATGATCCTGAAAATTCAGCTTTGATCACAGAAATAAATGATCATTTCAAGTATAATAAATTGAAAACCAATTATTTTAAATTGTAATAATATATCACAATATTTAAATTTTTGATCAATTAAATGCAGGCTTGATGAGCAGAAGAAACGTATTTTAAAAACATTACAAATAGTAATGTGTCCAAACTTTTATATATACTTTAATTGTGGCACAGCATTACATTAGGGGCGGCAGTGGCTCAGTGGTTCATGTAGATTGTCTACAAACCGAAAGGTTGGTGGTTCAATCCCCGGTTCCACCTGACCAAGTGTCCATGAGCAAGACACCTAACCCCAGCTGCTCCCGACGAGCTGGATGGAGCATGGCTGGCACCGCCGTCGGTGTATGAATGGGTGAATGTGAGGCAAAATGTAAAGCGCTTTGGACGGCCATAGGGTCTGTTAAAAGCATTTACCATTACAGGTGCTGGTCATATAATTAGAAAATCATCAAAAAGTTCATTCAAAAGGGGAAACTTGTATATTATATTCATTCATTACACACAGACTGTTATATTTCAAATATTTATTTCTTTTAATTTTGATGATTATAACTGACAAATAAGGAAAATCCCAAATTCAGTATCTCATAAAATTAGAATATTACTTAAGACCAAAAGGTCGGGAGAGTTTGCTGGCCAGTTAGGAACAGGGATACTGGTCCTTAAACCGGGTACTGGTTGCTTTGGCACTGTGTGCAGATGTCAAGTCCTGTTGGAAAATGAAATCTGCATCTCCATAAAGCTGGTCAGAAGCATGAAGAGCTCTAAAACATTCGGCTGTGTTGACCTTTGACCTCAGAAAACACAGTGACCAGCTGGTCACACGCCCCATAATCCCAGCCCAATGGAGCAGAATCAAACTAAGCGATAGATTCTGTTAAAGATGGCGAAGTAGTCCCGAAGCTTGCATACTTTTCTGCTACACACTCAAAAGTATGTACTTTTTCTGCATAAAAAGAGTACACACTTTTCTAACGTAGTATAAGTCGGCGAATTGGGATGTAGCATATGCGTCGCTCGTCACTTACTCCGTTGCTCTGATTGGATGTACGTCTATTAAACATTTAGGCATTTCTTTCCTGTTTTTTTTAAACACGCCCCATAATCACAGCCCAATGGAGCAGAATCAGACTCATAATCTGAGTATGACCACGTCAGGCTATAACACTATAATATAATATAACACTATTGATTTCTAATAATAATCATTATTATATTTGTCATTAGATAACAATATAATATTCCATATAATATAATATAATATTAACAATATAATATTATTCTAATTATTATTTAATTTTACTTTATTTTGATATACACAGTTACATTAGTATACACAGCATAACACTTAATTATTCGTAATTATTTTAAAAAGTATTCAATATAACATTATTATCAATATTTTGATTATTTGTACAGCTGTAATTCTCTCTTTCTTCTGAGGTTCACAGTGACGTTTCCAATAAAACACATTTTGCGATGGTACTTTTATTGAATTAAGTTGAAAAGCAGTCCAGAGGAGCGGAGGAACATGAGCCTGTTTTTTAAGTGTACGGCTCCATCTGGTGTCAGTTTGATGTGTCTAGTATTATCTGACGTGGTGTGATGTATTCATTCTCCTGTGTCAATATATGACTGTCTTGGCACACTACTGTACTGTACTACTGTTACATTAATAAGAGTGTATGCCTGTAGTGTGCAGTGTGCTAATTATGTGATGACTGAACTGGAACAAGCAACATCACACATTATATTTAACATCTCATTCTTCACCCATTATTCCATCAGACGTTTTCTGTACACAAAACTGAATTAAACTGCGAGATGAAGTCTGAGTGTTTTCTCTGAGTTAGATAATGAAGCATGCAGCAGATTCCATCAGTGTGTGCTGAGTGTGTTGTGATGCTGTTTCAGGAGTTGTCAGAGTATGACGAGTCTCTTCAGTAACACCGTGTCTCCGGTGAAGGAGGGCACGTCATCTCTGCCCCGCCGCGCCAGTGCGCTCAGCAAACCCCCGTTACGAGCCCTCTACGACCTGCTCATCGCCCCGATGGAGGGGGTAAGATGCACCACACTTCACCAGCCACCAAAACATAACTGCATTTATTAGTAATGGTCAGTGTTGGGGAAGGTTTCTCTTAAAGTAACACTCCGCCGTTTTTAGAAATAGGGCTTATTCAACTTTCATATATTTAGATATGTGGGCAAATGCATTTTTGTCTCATTGTTTTAGTTTGGCAGGGTCGCTGCTAGCTTAGCTTAGCATAATGAATGGAATCCTATGTTGCCAGCTAGCATGTCCCGAGTAAAAGTGATCCAAAAAAAAAAAACGGATTACTTCTTGTGGCCTGCGTATTCACAACGAGTACAAATAGTGATGCAGATTAAGACTAGGCGATTTCCTAGGAAGATATTGACTTGGGACTATATTATGGGGAAGCACACAGGCGAAGCATTTGGGCGCAGAGATATTATGGCTCTCATTCACACGTCCTCTGGCTGTTGAGCGATCACAATGTGTTGCGTGATATCTCTGCGCCTAAGTAGCAGTGCTTCACCTGTGCTTCCCCATAATATAGTCCCAAGTTTTTTGATCACTTTTACTCGGGACATGCTAGCCGTAACATAAGATTCCATTCATTATGCTAAGCTAAGTTAGCGGCGACCCTCCCAAACTAAAACAGTTGTTGAGACAAAAATGCATTTGCCCACATATCTACATGTAGGAAAGAAGTTGAATAAGCCCTATTTCTAAAAACGGTGGAGTGTTCCTTTAAAAGCAATGCGTGAAAATATAAAAAGCTTATGCCACTTGCATTCATCAACGTAACCTATTTAAAGGGCTAGTTCACCCAAAAATGAAAATTCTGTAATTTTCTCATATTCTCATATTTGATTATGTAGTGTGGTTTTGAATATGTAACATGCCTCTGGCTGTAGGGTCTGATGCACTCCAGCGGGCCGGTCGGCAGACACAGGCAGCTGGTTCTGGTTCTGGAGGGCGAGCTGTATCTCATCCCGTTTGCTCTGCTGAAGGGCAGCTCGTCTAATGAGTACCTGTACGAGCGCTTCAGTCTCATCGCCGTACCGTCCATCGGCAGTCTGGGGAACACCGCTAAAGTACGCACACTTTGGACAGACTGTATACCACTGCATTTCACTGTAGTTCATATGCTATTGTTTTTTAATATTTATATTCGTTTTTATTTTATTAATTTCAGCTTTAGTCAGTACCATTTTATTCTATTTTATATTTTGTATTTATATATAAATACTGGTGGTGGTTGAGGAGATTCCCCCCTCTATATGTATAGCGCTTTGAGTGCCTAGAATAGCGCTATATAAATGTAATGAATCATATATATATACAGCTCTGAAAAAAATTAAGAGACCACTTAAAATTGAGAAACCAATGTTAAGTGGTCTCTTAATTTTTTTCATATATATATATATATATATATATATATATATATATATTTTTTTTTTTTTTTTTTTTTTCTCTTTTTTTTAATTACATTTAATTGTTTTACTCTCAGTTAATAATAACAACACTGATATATAATACTATGTGCCTATGTGTATATTATTATTGTTTAAAAAATGTTAACTGTTTTTTAAGCATTACAGTTTGTTACAGGCTGTTTGTGCTCTAATTAATTTTATGTATTTTCTGAACTTTTGGGAAGATCCATCAAGTCCAAAATAAAAATAACAACCCCAAAATAAAAATAAAATACATTTAGTAGATTTTAAAAAACAGGTGTTTTTACATGGTTATTTAATATGCCATTTTTAAAAAATATATATATAATGGATCTTTATAATAATAAATGCAATAAATTAAGTTTTTAATGTCTATTTAATGAATAAGGCACATGAGACTATTCAATAAAACCAGGCTGTTTTTGATCACCACTTTATTATTTTCCTCAGGTTCATCCTCGGCGGACCGGTCCGGTGCTGTGTAACGGAGGAAGCTCGATGGCCGCAGTGGTCGGAAACCCTCGGCTGCCGCCGTCAGTGATGGACCGCTGGCTTTGGGGTCCGATGCCGACCGCTGAGGAGGAGGCACACATGGTGGCCGATCTACTGGGCTGTCAGCCGCTGGCCGGCCCCGCCGCCACCAAGGAGCGGGTCATGAGCGCCCTGACCCAGGCTGAGTGTGCACACTTCGCCACGCACATCTCCTGGAAGCTGGCGGCCCTGGTCCTCACGCCCAGCCAGGACCCCAGCTCTGGACCGGCGGCGGCGGCTTCGGGCGGAGGAGCAGGAGCTGGAGAGAGCGGAGCCAAATCCAACTACACCATCCCGGAGAGTTTACGTGTGCCAGACGACGCCAGCGATGCCGAAAGCATCTGCGACAGCCCACCGCTGCAGGAGTTCCTGCTCACCGCTGCCGATATCCTGGACCTCAGGCTGCCTACTAAACTAGTCGTGCTCGGGTCAGTGGACATGTTTCCTTTTGTTATATTATTTTATTCATGAAATACATACAGTAATTGTACATAATCCATATAGTGTGGGGGGGGGGGACTAACAAGAAAAAAAATACACAATAGAGTGCTAAAAATGGGAAATACATTTTAAAAAAAGGAAAAAGGGGAAGAAAAAAACCCCCAAAAAAACAAAAAGGTAGTGAAAAGAAACAACTTGTAATTAGAATATGTATTTAGGGAGTAGTTAGATGTTGTTTTAAAGGGAAATTTGTATTTTGTCACCCCTCCCCCCCATTCCTCTCCCATCTCTCACTTCTCACACAACAACAGCAATCAATGTTAGTCTGATGACCCCGTTTATTATTGTATGTATATCCACACACTTCCCGAGGGACAGAACAGCACGCCTCCGTTAGAGATAGTCCAAGACAGGTGCCTCACTCACCAAACCCCTGCCAGGCGTACCCGTTATTGCTTAGAGTTTATTTTGTTTAATTTTTTTTATTTCTTTCCTCTGTCCTCTTCCTCTCTCTCACCCTCCTTTTGCGTGTATACTTTACCTCACAGTCCTAGAACTATCCCTAAACATCCAAACGTTGACCTGTGGTAGATGTGTTTTCAGCTCAGCTGATACAGTGGGCTGGGCATTATGGCCATGCAGTGGAAGATTTGTGTCAAAGCGTTGAGATCTTCTAAAAGAGTGTAAATCAGTGCAACAATCTGAATAAACTCAAAGCAAGACGTGTCTCAAACAAGCCAAGAGGAGGAACAGCTAGATGAAGAGTAGGGTCTAGTTTTTTATGATCCTTAAGCAAAAGTAAGCTTTAAATGTATGTGGTTCTATGCATAAACAATATACAAAGTTATTATAAATTATATGTGACCCTGGAGACGTGCCTGGTATATATATAATATTTAATTGAATTCACTGAATCACAATATATATATACTGTTACTCAGATATAAAGTCACTCACAGTGTAATACAAGCTTTTGTTCGTGCTGCCCAGCGCTTTCACACATAACTGCTGTTTAACAGGCTGTGCTACGACTGCGGCCACATCCACAGTAGTTTTACAGTCTATTTCAGATAATAGCATCTGTATTCCAGTGAATTACTGCTCCATGATGCTAATAGAGTGTTTTCATAACCCTTCAGCTCGTACCAGGAGTCCGATAGTAAAGTAACCGCGGACGGGGTGGTGGGTCTGACGAGGGCTTTCCTGGCCGCTGGAGCTCAGTGTGTGCTGGTGTCGTTGTGGCCGGTTCCCGTCGCAGCCTCCAAGATGTTCGTCCACGCGTTCTACAGCGCTCTCCTCAACGGCACCAAAGCTAGCGCGGCCCTCGCAGACGCCATGAAGACCGTTCAGAGCAGCAAACAGTTCTCACACCCCTCCAACTGGGCAGGTATGTTCAAACAGCCATACTGCCATGCACATTGTGCACAGTATTCATACTCCATTGGCAAAATGCTGTGGTGTGGACTGAAAATCTAAAATAACTGAAACATGCATGTCTTGTAGAATACTAAAGCAGGCAGGATTGAGTATATGCTGCACAGTTTTAAGGTTTGTTTGCTGTACTCCTCATGATTTGAATGTGTCTCCGCAGGCTTTATGCTGATTGGCAGTGATGTGAAACTGAACAGCCCGTCATCTCTGATTGGCCAGGCTCTGGCTGAGATCCTGCAGTATCCGGACAAAGCCAGAGATGCCCTGAGGGTTCTGCTACACCTGGTGAGATCCACACACCAACTTCACCAGGAACACTAGGCCATTCACATTTAATAAGAGTGCATGTGTGTGTGTGTGTGTGTGTGTGTGTGTGTGTGTGTGTGTGTGTGTGTGTGTGTGTGTGTGTGTGTGTGTGTGTGTGTGTGTGTGTGTGTGTGTGTGTGTGTGTGTGTGTGTGTGTGTGTGTGTGTGTGTGTGTGTGGCCTGGTAAACTCTATGTTGTGGGGACGTTTTTTGTCTCCATGAGGAAAACATATTATAAATCATAGTAAGTGATGTTTTTTGAAAATGTAAAAATACAGAATGTTTCCTGTGATGGGCAGTTTGTGTGTGTGTGTGTGTGTGTGTGTGTGTGTGTGTGTGTGTGTGTGTGTGTGTGTGTGTGTGTGTGCGTGCGCGTGTGCGTGTGTGCGTGTGCGTGTGTGTTGGGTAGGTTTAGGGGCAGGGGCAGTGTGGGATAGAATGTGCAGTTTGTACAGTGTAAAATCCATTACACCTATTGAAAGTCCCCATAAAACATGGAAACACAACGTGTGTGTGTGTGTGTGTATAAAATATGTGTACTATATATACATCCGTTGTTTTTTAAGTTATGTTATTTTAATTAATGTTGTATTAATTATTGTATTTATTATTTTAATCTTTTATGTAGTACATTTTATGTGCAGTAATTAAATAACATTTTACTTACAATATACATAATGTAACAACAGATACAGTAATTTTGAAGTATTTAAAGAATATATTATTATAATATATGTTATATATATATATATATATATATATATATATATATATATATATATGGGCTTCTTTTTCGTTTTCAATGGAAAGTGCCAAAATGGTAGTATTAGAACACAATTGGATGTGTCCACACTGGTGCTGTACAGACGGATGAACTGTGTGTCTGTGGCTCCCCCAGGTGGAGAAATCTCTCCAGCGCATTCAGAACGGCCAGAGGAACTCCATGTACACGTCTCAGCAGAGCGTTGAGAATAAAGTGGGCGGCGTGCCGGGCTGGCAGGCTCTTCTGACGGCGGTGGGATTCAGACTGGACTCGGCTGGAACGGGCCTCCCCGCGGCGGTCTTCTTCCCCACCACAGACCCCGGAGACCGGCTGCAGCAGTGCAGCACCACCCTACAGTCACTGCTGGGTACAGCGCGCTCCTTTTCATTTACACAGCACCAGTACGAGGGGAACGAAAATCCCACGGATAATTCTTTGGACTGGAGCATATTGCACACAAAAAAGCTTTTCTTACTTAGTATTTTTGTCTTGTTTCTACTCAAAATATCAAAATATTCTTACATTAGGAAACGTTTTCTAGACAAATAAAAATTATTGTCTTGTTTTGGGGAAAAATAACTAACTTACTTACTAACTTAAAATAAGCAAAATAATCTTGTTTTCTGTTTGAATTAAGATAATTTTGCTTACCCCATTGGCAGATTATTTTGCTTATTTTAAGCAAAAACTCTCTTCATTGGAGTAATTTTTTCCCAAAACAAGACAATTACTTTTGCTTTTCTAGTAAATATTTCTTGTCTTAAGAACTTTTAGGTGTTCGGACTAAAAAGACAAAATTACTAAGTAAGAAGAGTATTTTTTGCAGTGCGCACAAAAATGGCAATAAAAATCCTTTATTTCCAAAGCGCTTTAGACAACACACATTGTTATAAAGCAGCAAAATAATGGTCAATAATGCAAACAGAATTTAAGTGTCTTTATTCTTTGTTTACATGTGCAGTGGTCAAACTAGGGTTGTGTAAAAGTGTTAAACGTGTAAATTCTCACTTGTTTGTCACTGGCATTGTTTCAAGTGACTTTAAAGGTTATTTATCCTTCACGTTGGCAGGTTTGCCTCCTCCTGCTCTGCAGGCGCTGTGTAAACTGATCACGGCATCAGAAACTGGAGAACAGCTCATCAACCGGGTGAGACGTCACACCTCATCTCAGATACTCTGCTTTACTTTTCATTAAGACTGCCTGTGCTCGTGCATCTGTAACCACACTGCTGTATTACTGAGATGCTCGTGTTTGCTTTTTAACATTCTTCTTTCCTTCTCTTTTCCTTACTTTTCCACTAAAGGCTGTTAAAAATGTAGTGGGAATGGTAAGTGCTTAAATATCTGCTTTTAACTAACTGTACACTAACACCCTACTGTGAATTAACTTACTTCTGATTTTTAGCTGTGCTGTTTTGTTGTAAATAATAATAAACTGTATTGGACATCACTGAGGTTTGTCTCTGTTTTCCTGCAGCTCCATCAGGTTTTGGTGCAGCTGCAGTCTGGAGAGAAGGAGCAGGATTTCTCTCTCGCGCCCATCCAAGTGTCCATCAGCGTGCAGCTCTGGAGACTTCCTGGATGCCATGAGTTTCTGGCCGCACTGGGTAAGAGCCAATCCAGCTCATGAGAACCCGCTCGAGAGGCTTTACTCCATGCTGATTGGTCTCTCTCTCTCTCGCTCTCTCTCTCTCTCTCTCTCTCTCTCTCTCTCTCTCTCTCTCTCTCTCACTCGCTCTCTCAGGGTTTGACCTGTGTGAGGTCGGTCAGGAGGAGGTGGTGTTGAAGACAGGCAAACAGGCCAACCGTCGCACCATGCACTTTGCCCTGCAGTCACTGCTGGCGCTGTTTGGTGAGTGTCACTTCACCCTCACAGTGTTAATGATATTTCACCCAAAAATGAAATTGATGTCATTAACTCCTCACCCTAATGTCGTTCCACACCCGTAAGACCTCCGTTCATCTTCACACACAGTTTAAGATATTTAATATTTAGTCTGAGAGCGTATGCAAGTGTATACACACTATACTGTCCATGTCCAGAAAGGGAATAAAAACATCCAAAGCATCCAAAATACATTTCATTCTCTGATTAATGGCCGTTTGAATCTTTATTTGAGGAACGCGGAAGAGAAGACAATGCTGAATAAAGTCGTAGTTTTTGTTATTTTTGGACCCAAATGTATTTTGGATGCTTCAAGAGACTCTAATTAACCCACTGATGTCTCATATGGACTACTGTGATGATGTTTTTATTCCCTTTCTGGACATGGACAGTATAGTGTGCATACACTTGCATACGGTCTCGGACTAAATATAAAATATCTTAAACTGTGTGTGAAGATGAACGGAGGTCTTATGGGTGTGGAACGACATTATGGTGAGGAGTTAATGACATCAATTTAATTTTTGGGGGAACTAACTCTTTAAGGGATTTAGATTTTTCGGTGAACTGTTCATTTTTTTTAAATGCAGATATCTAATGCCATTACTTTTTAATAACTCTGACTTTAAATGTTTTAATGTTTCCTTCAGACTCTACTGAGCTGCCGAAGCGTCTGAGCCTGGACAGTTCATCTTCTCTGGAGTCACTGGCCTCGGCACAGTCTGTGTCGCACCAGCTGCCCATGGGCTACCCCAACCCTCCCTTCTCCCCTCCCTGCCCCGACAGCCTGGCCTCGGACGCCATCTCCGTCTACAGCCTGAGCTCCATCGCCTCCTCCATGAGCTTCCTGTCCCGTCCCGAGGGCGCGTCCGAGTTTATCAGCCAGCGCTCGCGGCAGCAGGAGCTAGAGCGGCATCGGGGCGGAGCTGGGCTCTTCGCGTCGCACAGACACACCGCGGTGCCACGCAGCCGCTCGTCCCCGCATGGAGCTGTAGGAGGACATGAGGATGAAGAGTATGAAGGATATAGTATAATCAGCAGTGAGCCGCTGGGTAGCCAATGCGACACGCTCCCTCGTCCCGCTAACCACAGGAACCATCGGGGTGCGGCGCGTGGCGGGGCCGGCAGGGGTTACGCGGTATCCGTGTCCTCGAGGGGAAGCGTAAGCACCCCGACGTCTCCTGTCAAAGCCACCCTGGTTCCTAGTCCCAACTCACCGTTTCAGAAGGTCGGGAAGGTGAGCAGCTCCGACACGGGCGAGTCAGATCAGTCCAGCACGGAGACAGACAGCACTGTGAAATCCCAAGAGGAGCGTACGTCTGGAGCTCCTCTGGACCCGCAGGAACTGGCACAGAAGATCCTGGAAGAGACGCAAAGCCACATGCGAGCCGTCGAGACTTTGCAGAGAAGCGTCCCGCTGGCTGACGGGATGAGCGGCGGCGGAGGTCCTCCAACCCCGACCGGAGGGTCTGCTTTCCGTTCCTCGGAGACGAGCGCTTTTAGTCGGCCTAGTAGCAGAGCGAGCATCAAGGCCCAGTCGTCTCCGCTCCCAACACGCCCCAAACCGCCCTCCCGTACATCCTCCCTCCAGAAGATTAGTTCGGGATACAACAGCCCTGCCACTTCCGAAACGTCTCTAAAGGAAGGCAGCCAACCGTCGCCTACTTCTGACAGTCACGCCCAGTTTAAACTCAAGTACCCCAGCTCGCCCTACAGCGGCCACATCTCCCGCTCGCCCAGCAACGTCTCACCCAGTTCGGGCCACCAATCGCCCGCCGGAAGCGCTCCCTCTCCGGCGCTGTCCTACTCTTCGACGGGCTCCACGCGCTCCAGTCCGGCGGACGCCCCGGATATCGACCGACTCAAACTGGCTGCTATTGACGAGAAAGTCCAAGCGATCCACAATCTCAAGACCTTCTGGGCCAATGCGACCCAACAACAGCACTCGGGACCAATGCGGGTGCTTCGCGGCGGGAAGCTAAGCACTGCCAAACGAGACGTCCTGGGCCTTTTGAACCTCTCGCCCCGGCATGGAGTGACGGCTCAGGATTCCCCCGGACAGGACGCGGCGCTCGAGCACAGAAATCCTCCCAACGGGCATCGCAAGATCGATCCTAAAAGAGTCGCACCTTCTCCGACGGCTTCCACCGGAAGTAGTCCGGGTTCGCATCCCATCCGACTGCCTACGGGGAACGGGTACAAGTTCCTGTCGCCAGGACGGTTCTTCCCTTCGTCTAAATGTTGAGATTCTGTCCCTTCTCTTGATAAAGGAGTATTTGGAGTATTTATAACTCTTGAAAACAGTGGAAAGGACAGTCTGGGTGAGGAAGTGCACATTCCCAGAAGCCTCAAACTGCCTACTGTTTTATTTTCCGTGCAGAGAGCATATAATCCTTATGCTTCCACCTACACTGTAAAGGACCGTTTATATATGCAGACTGATTTTAGACCTGCGCAAGGCATGTCAGATTAAAAAAAGAGATTATACCAAAATGGTATTTCAACAAAAAGACAAAAAGGCTCGCTGTTTGTGTTAGTGAATATGATGCGGCTTTGACTGGTTTATTTCTCTCTTTTTTTTTTTTTTTTTTCTTTAAATATAATTATTGTTATTGTTATTATTATAATTATTATGGATGGTAATTGTTATTACAGTTATTTGTTTTGTAAATTAAATCAACGTTTTGCAATCAGTATTATACGTTTTTATATTGTTAAAGAAGCAAACCATGCACAAAAAAAGCTGAACATTTTCATATTTTTATTGAGATGGTGACGATGCACCTGACCTGACTTCTGTGTGAATTGAGTGTCAGTATTACAGCATGGGTTCTCTTGCTCTCCAGTGATTCAATGTCTTTTTAACAGAGATTTTGCATATGTGGACTCTCATCCAGACATATCCCAGTCATTTCTCAGTAAAATGGTCTCAATAAAAAGTTTAATTTACTCCTGTGGTGGTCTGCTATTCATTTTTCATGTCACCTGCATTATCTCTTCATAAATAAAATAAAAACATTAATATTACTATTCTTTGCATAATGAAAATTATTTATTTTGACAATTGGCATTATTCTCATTACACATATTTAATTAAAATCAGCATACATTAAATTCAGTACAAATACTATACAATAATTTAACTAATTTAGCTGAATGTTTGGCTGCTATTTGACAGTTTTGAGTTGTATGCATAATTAAATGGTAAATGGACTGCATTTATATAGCGCTTTTAACAGACCCATGGCCATCCAAAGCGCTTTACCTCACATTCACCCATTCACTCTCTCATTCATACACCGACGGATGGAACTTCTCGTACATAAATCAGAACATTATTTTGCCTTAATATAGTGTTGATGATGGTATAAGGCAATATGTTTAAGGGTCAAACACAATGCAATATCATGTAGAGCATTTTTTTTTATTGTATTGATACCCCAAAATATCAAGGCCCTCCTAAAGGCAGCTATAAATGTTCAAGTGTTAAGACAAACATATTTTAAATGTGTAAAAGATGGTGAATAATCGTTTTCAATTGTCATTGTTTTTCTACCCATCATCAAGATATATAGACCTTAAGGGAAACAAAAAAATGTTGACTGAAATAAAACGGGGGGGGGGGAATTAAACATTTATTTAGAAAGAGGAAATGGTAATAATGTCAAACTCTGCAGATTCTAACATAGAAAATAGCATTTTTTTTGGAGTTATTCGTTGTTTTTCTTTCAGTACCATGGTATACCACCAGTAAAAAGTTACGATGCACTCAGCTGAATATGTACACTATATTGCCAAAAGTTTTGGGACGCCTGCCTTTACATGCACATGAACTTAAATGACATCTCATTCTTAATCTGTAGGGTTTAATATGGAGTCGTCCCATTCTCTCTAACAGCTTCAGCTCTTCTGGGAAGGCTTTCCTCAAGGTTTAGGAGTGTGTTTATGGGGATTTTTGCCCATTCTTCTAGAAGCACATTTGTGAGGTCAGGCACTGATGTTGGACGAGAAGGCCTGGCTCTCAGTCTCCGCTCTAATTCATCCCAAAGCTGTTCTATCGGGTTGAGGTCAGGACTCTGTGCAGGCCAGTCAAGTTCCTCCACATCAAACTCCTCATCCATGTCTTTATGGACCGACGCTTTGAGCACTGGAGCGCAGTCATGTTGGAGCAGGAAGGGGCTGTCCCATTCAATGAAGCTCTCTCCGCTGTTCTTGAGCTCATCTGAAGGACACAGAAATTTGGAGGGCTGGAGCTATTGACTCGGCAGAAAGTTGGTGACTTCACGCGCACTGTGACCCTCAGCATGCGCTGACCCCGCTCTGTGATTTTACATGGCCTATCACTTCGTGGCTGAGTTGCTGTTTTCCCAACTGCTTCCACTTTGTTATAATCCCACTAACAGTTGAGCGTGGAATATTTAGTAGTGAGGAAATTTTACGAATGGACTTATTGCACACGTGGCAACCTATCACCACACTTGAGTTCACTGAGCTCCTGAGAGCGACCCATTCTTTCACTAATATGTGTAGAAGTGTCTGCATGCAATTTAATGGCTATGATGGTGAAACATTTTAATCTAGAGACTTATAAATGTAGCTCAAACAATAGCGGAACAATTGATTAGCAGGGGATGCAAAAACTGGTTAAATGTGTAACTTGAATGCATAAATATAAATAAATAAATCATATGAAGTGGTTAGTAAAGCAGAAACATTATCAAGCGTCCAGCATACATTGTGAACTTCAAGATGCACCTCATAAAGCAGAGCCACTTCATGGTTAATAACTCATTAATAGTTTTAATGACTTTGCTATTCTAAAATCAAATTTTAATGTTAAATTGAAGCAGTTCAGTTTTTACTGAACTATTTCAAATTCAAGTAGGGAACAATAACATGCATATGGAAATGCATAACAGATACACAAATATAGCCTACATATTAAATCACCAGTAGTAGGCTATATGTACCAACTGTGTATATACTTAAACAGACCATATGATTTAAGTAGTACATGAAAATCAGTATACAAGAAAAAGCATAATCATTAAACATTTGGTTGGTTGCAAAAGAAAAAAAGAAACTAAAGCACATCGCAGGATGTGATAGGGCGCAATCACTTGGCTTGTTGGACGTCAGCCGTGACGTCGGCAGGCCTGCGCGCAGCCGTCACCGGTGTAAAGAAGATGGTGCTCATCAAGGAATAGTAAGTAGAAGTCTTACTTTACCGCCTATCCAGTCAAACATTTTATTTGCTTTCAGTTTTACACATAAGAAACGTGTATCTGCTGGTTCTTGATCACTTTTAGAGGGTGAAATGTAGACGCGCGGAAGTGGACTCGCGCCCATGAAGAGCGCGAGACACCGGCTCGCGCGTGAGGCCCAGCTCTCTAGCACATAGCGTTAGCACGCTAGGCTAAGCGAAACCGCTCGCCATTCATTTGCAATGAGAGTTGCGTTAGCACGCGATGCTATTAGCCGTCAAGATTAAACGGCAACAAATCTAATAGTTGCCTCACACAACGAAGTATGCATTGATTTCTACCTGTTTATATGTTCAAAAAGTGTCTGACTTGAACGTTAGTGCATTTATTATAACAAAAAATGAGTGAGTTTATATTAAAAACTCGCTTTTAGGGGATTTTTGTGCGGCTTTATGTAAGTGAGGCAATAATGCCGACAACCGTTTGACAGTTCAGCAACTTTTTGAGTACATTATTTCCGATAATAACATTTTCTACAGATTTCTTTGCCATTATATTTTATACATATATTATTTACATCAAGCAAATGTAGGTGTAGCTACAGGTATAATTCAGTTTAGCTTTTACATGAGAGAGAGAGAATATGAGACTTAAAGGTGATTGTTTTAAACCCGTTAACTGCAGCAGGTTTGTCCATATAGTTGATTCGTGTTTAATTAATGATGATTAAACCGTGATAAATAACCCTCTGGTGACATAGCACGTTTGCTTCGCCTTGTTAACCACTTAATCTAATTATATTCACTCGTGAGACTTGGTTATTTTTAGGCATTTTCGTGTTTTAGACGTTCTTTGGTGCATCCAAATGGGACTTAAACGTCAGTTTGACAGGTGACCCCTGTTTAAAAGGGCCCGCAGTCATTCATTTCCAACCTGTTCTTGTTTCCATTCAGGTTTTATCTTTCTGTTCTCCAGGGATCTAGTTATTACATTTTAATTAGCTTCTCATCTGTAGGACGAGACATGACATGCCTGAAAACAGTTGCTGTGTAGCCTTTAATCTTAGAGATTGGATCAAGACTATGTCACAATGTGCCACTTATGAAATCCAGCACCTTTTTGACCTTCTCCAAAGGTTCAAAGGATCCACCCTTTAGGTTTGCAAGAGAATGCAAATTTGAGCTTTTCTCACGTCAACAGGTTTGCATAGCTTTTATTCCAGAAAACCCTTCACCATGGGCGTCGGAAGCTAAATTTACTGGAGAAGATTCCATTTGCATTAAGTGCAAGTAGCCCCCCTTATTTATTAAAAGTCTGATTGGGCTAGCCAAAATTACGGAAGACACCAAACTATTTACAGCGGCGATAGTGTAGGGGAAGGTAAGGCACATGGTGGAAAGTTGATGCAAATCGACCCGAGGTTTGAATCCTCCTTTTGCCAAACCCGCTCTACTTCCTTTTCCCATCACATATCAGATCGGAATGGCATTTATTTTTTCGAAAATATTGGAAAAGTGGAAATAAAATGTCCCTTGAACAGACATATGCGCTAAATTAGAGATGGTTATAGTGAGTGGGTCCAATATCATTGGTCTTAAAAAGTGCAGGATCTTGTCCCACCCACATACAATGGTTCTGACTCCCATGGTCTCCACCAGGTTTAATGTCCGGTACACATTGTACAATTTTGGGCTGTACCAGATGAAAGATTTCTGTGGTGGTGGCTCCTAAACACAGTGAGAGAGGTTCAAAGACAGCAGTGGTCACGGCCTTGCGATCAAAGATAGCCTGCGATTATTTTCTGATGGTTTCAGAAATTTAGCATGATCATTTCGTAGTGTGTTTTCCTGCTACGACCTACGTCTACTGACGGCAATAAAACCGCAACATGAAATGGCGTATTGATCAACATGCTAAAACATAAAACTTATTTTAAGCTCCATTTGCAAAATTGGCATGCCATTTTTCCCCCCAGCTATGTCTGTGTCCATGCTCTCCTCTTTTTTTTAGCGCACTAAAAACCAATTGCCAAAATGTGATTAATCTATTCTAGAATATTATTTGTTAGCTGTATTAGTCAATAGGTGTCATCATTGTACAGTCTACATACGTCGTACCCGAGTTTATTAGATCCATGTCGTATAGTGTGATTTGTAATGATCTTGTAGGCTTGCCGAAATTGCACAGGCATTGAATGCGCTATGTAAGGCTGTTGCAAGACCTCCGAGTTTCTGAGTCACGCTGCGGCTAGGAGAGCATTTCAACCTCTTGAGGTTTTCAAGGGAGTTTCCGTATTGAGGAAATGTTGAGTAATTTAGAGACTGACTGTTTGTAGGCAGGCTGATGTCAAACTGATCCTGGCTCTGCGGTGCTTTGCATGTCTATAGATTGATTATTTCTTCATATAGCAGTGATTGACAGGGTTTACACCTATAACAGACTGAGGGTCATGGATGACTGATTGGTTGTCTCTACCTGGTTTCTTCTCACAACTTTCATACACATTTACTGTTCATGTGTCACGCGAGCTCTCGAGATGAGCTGTGGACTTGAATACAGTTAATTGTATACAGTAAAAGTTTGTTTTATTGGTAAAATGTATAATAGCTTGCGTAACATTGAGAACAAACATAACTTGTTGTAATAAATATTAAATTAATAATAAAATCAGGCTGATTATTAGTGCATGCTTGACCACCACAGTGAGTAAGTAAGAGCTGTTGGCTCACAGGAAACCAGGTTTGTGTTTCTGAACTGGATCATTTCCTCTCTCTCGCCCCTACACTTCTGTCTGTTCTTTTTGTTTATAATACAGGCAAATTGTGGTTGAAAAGTGTCCATCTCATTTCCTGTCATTATGTATATTTCTGAATATTGTTATTACTGTTAGTTGATGAAATTGCTTGATTCTTCCTAGTATTAAGAAGAGACTGATGTATATCAGCTAGGCTTATTAATCATCTGATATTTACATTTCGAGACAATCAACATTGGCCTATTAACAAAAGCAAGCTCTCTGTAAGACTTTCTGGTTTTCATTTTTTTAAGGTTAAGTAGTTTAATTTAAACAGTTATGTCATTTGCATTTGATTAATTGTATTAATATAGTATTACTATTTTATATATTATATAAAATATATAAATATTTATATATTATATGTTTTATATATTATAGTATTACTATTTAATATAAATGTATACATTTTATTTAAAAAAATATATATATATAATATATATTATACAAGTATAAAAATTATACTTTGTAATATTATTAGAATTTTATAGTATATTTATAAAGATAAGTATACATATTTGTCATTATAGAAGTATATAAAAATAAGTATTTATAATATTTTATAAATATATATATATATTTTTTTAAATGTATATTTTATAATATGCATTAAAAATGTGTATGTATGTGTGTATGTATATATAAATAACTAATAATAATAATACAATTATACACAAATATACAATTGTTATTATATTTATGTAGAAATATATAAAAATAAGTATTTTAATATTTTATAAAATATATATTTTTCATAAGTATATTCATTTAAAACCTATTTTTTTAATAAATGGATAGTTGAACATGTTATTCAAATATTAATTTATTGACGGAAATGTAAAATTTGTCTACCCTGTTGTGCACTAGATGTTAGTATTCGTCACTGAAAAAATGGCCAGTGGTAGTGTTTGATTTTGATTTTTAATTCAGTGTATTTTGTGTCTGTGTGTAACATGCATGTTTTGTTTCTTCTTTCAGCCGTGTGGTCTTACCATGCTCGGTGGAAGAGGTGAGTACAGGTTTTTTTCCCCTCGGGTTCTGAAGTTAAACATTGACTGTGAGTGCTCAGCATCACTTTAACCTTGAAAAGCAGCTGAGAGCCGTGTGTCCTGTGGTTTAAAATTGCTGACGGGTTATTAGCTCCATTAGCGGCATCAGTGCAGTCAGACTGTTCTCACCTCTTCAGTCTGATGTTTCTCTGTGAGTTCAGCAACGAAACAATCGCATAAAATCTCAGCGTTTTGAACTCGCCTGGCACGCCGAGGATTTGATCAGCGCACCAAGGACAAGATAAAGCATGTCATGCATGTAGAACACGGTCGCCCTCGGGGAACAGTTGAGTCTCATGCTCTTTTGAGGGAAGATCCTTGATGTTTGCTTGATTGGCATTGTTTGATATCCTGTGTTTAGGATGCCGTCGGTTCAGTCAGACTGCTGTTGTGGAGTCCTTTTGCAGCCTGACAGCTGTCAAGCAGGCAGTTTTCAAGTCGTTCGAGTTACAGATGCATTCATATATGATGCACAGATACAAGGATCCTCTTTCAAAAAACACTCTGCTGGGCTCTGCTCCAAAACATACTGAGCGCCTCACTCTTAGAAATAATGTTCAATGTGGTTCTATATAACTAGAGGTCGACCGATAGCTAGGTTGGACCACGCTTGCCGATAGCCGATTAATCGACCGATAGTTTTTAAAAAGATACTAGATTAAAATAATAATAATAACAAATAAAAAAACACAAAACAGTGCTGAACTTTATTACAAGAAATAAAAAAAACAATACTGAATCATGAAAATGTTCTAAATTGCATATGTAAATATAAATATATTAAAATGACAAGTTCTAACAGAAAAAAATCTACAGAAAATAACTAAAACATTAAAATATTACAAAAAAATGTTTCTTTAACTCTAACCTAGAAACATGTAAGTGAAGATCAGGTAACAGACTGCAAGTTCCATTTGTTAACCAGGATTTATTAGCTTATTTAGCTAGCTTACATGAATGATATGCAATATACATTTTACACCGTGTAATAATAGTTGAGCAATACAATTGTATCTTAATCATTCATGTTAGTACATAGTGCATAAAAAGGTTAACAAATAAAACTAACAATGAATAATCAGGGATGTGATTTTTCCGGAGTAATCCGGAATTCCGGATTTTCCGACCTGAAAATGTGACCTACGTAAATCATGCAGATCTGTAAAAAAAAAAAAAAAAAATGACGGGGGGCGGGGGTTGGGGGGAATTGGGGGGTTGACCGTCATCTCACAGCCGTCACCATGGTAACCCGGGACGAAACCACGATCGCGGGATGGGCAACAAACAAGGACTGTATCGTGACAAGAACATCGCCGGATCGGATGATCTGGGTATACTATTGCTTGTGTCTATATATAACCTATAAGTTACTAATTCGACTTTGTTGTCGATTGATTAGATGATCGATTTTGATTGATTTTCCACTATGGCAGGATGTTTAAGCTGCATTTAACATTAACTTGACAGCTAAAATTACTTGTATTTGCTAGCACTAGCTATATATGCAAACAGCGCGCTTTTCGGCGCCCCCCGCTTTTTTCACGTCAGTTTGGGTGTCAAAGCCATTCCATAGCTTAACCCTTAAATGCCTGACTGTTTCGCCAAACATTCTTACATTAAATATAGAACCTTACCCAGATCTATATTTAACATGGATAACGTTAGACCTCTACCTGTCGCGATAATATATAAAACTCCTGATGTTAGAGTGATGTAACAGCTACAGAAGAATAAAATAAAACCTATTTCGTTACCTTTTGGAGCTTGGAAGGATTCAGTTTGAGCAGATGTTTAATACCATCATCATATTTCCTCGTCAGAGATCGTTTAACAGTATATTCAGCATCTGCCTCATATTCGCGATCTCACGCATATTCTCCAACTCATTTTCAATGTCTTCAAAATCAATATTTTGCTCACTGACAGCTTCTTGACCACATCCATCATCAAGAGACAGTGACACTAACATATGATTGTGTTTAGTACTTGCTCTCTGCAGTAAATCACTAAGCCATTTCAAGTTTTGCAGATTATAATTATAGTTTCGTTTTCTGTCAGAGGTAACTATGAGTGAAACGTCACTTCATCATTGTGTATCAGACATTGCCACCTTGTGGAATAAATGTGAATTGCACCCCATTTCGTCATTATAGATTCATTTATCATGCCAGGAGCAAATTCCAAAAGAAACGTGTAGAGGCTCTAAAAAAGCTTTCTACAAAGGCTAAAGAGTCATACAAAAATTGAGGCCTTCTTTTGACATGAAAATGTGCATGTTGCACATTTAGCTATTAAAATTGGGTAAAAATGCATCCACCAAATAATTAGTTTTTTTTTCATACTGTACAAAAAAGTTATTACAATAAAATGTATTTTTTTGTTCAAATAAGTTGTTATGGGTCCTGCTTTACTGTCCGTATTGATCCGGCACCAGTTTGATCGGCGCGGCGGGGTGGGGGTGGGGTTGGTCTATATTATAAAATATGGTATATTTTCCTGCTTTTTTGTCCTTAGCCAATCACATGCCTGATAATACTTCTACAGCATTTATTAACCTTACTTAATGTTACAAATGAAATATTGGATATAATGTATTATAATGGATTACTGTATTATATTAAGTTGTATTTCATATAAATCCAAACAGTTTGCTTTTTTTAGAACACTTGATGGTTTTCTTACCAAAATAACAAAATATGTTTTGAAATCGAATGCGTTTCTGATGTGTTTATATTTCTGTCGGATGCATGACCATAAAGTCTGGTTTCTTACGTCATTAGTTGTTACATCGCTTTAACTGCCTGAGGTAAATGTTACTGCTAATGTTAGCATATCCTCTCACCCTTGACGACAAAGTAAAGTACATACATACTGCTGTTCTTTCGCTGCTAAAGCATCGTCACCAAAAAAATTACTTTATAATGATTTGGCAACATGTACTGAAGTGTTCTGTATTCATACCATTTCCCTTTCGGTGTTTTAAACGCGCGTCAGATGTGTCGGCTCGCTCTGTGCAGCGTGTGGTGTGAAGCGCGCAGCCTCACATGTCCTTACGTGTTAATGTAAACAGTGATAGTTTTTTATTTGGCCTCTAGAGGCCGCTCTCGCGCTAAATAATGCCAGCAGACCCTTCTCAGAGCTCTCGTAGGCTACTTGTGTAATGACAGCAGCCTTCTCAGCCGCTCCCGCAATGGACGCAAACCGGAAAAACTATCGGTATTGATTTTTGACGATAACGATTGTTCCACCATTCAGCTATCGGTGCCGATTAATCGGCAAATCCGATGAATCGGTCGACCTCTATATAGAACTCTAGGGTTCTGGACTCAATTTCAAAGGATTGAGACAATGCCAAAAAGACTCAAGGAGAAATTTCTTTAATGATTGCAAAATGCTTTCATGTTTAACATGTTTTTACTTGTGATAAAGTCTGTTTATGAGATGTTTAATTTATAGTTTTATTCAAATTAAAAAACAATTCAAACTAAATCCTTTAAAGGTTCCCATGATGGAGTGCCTAAAAGGTTCTATATATGATGAAGCGCCTGAAAGAACTCTTTAAGTTCTATTTAGAACCTTCTCTTATAGAGACAGAGCGTCACGCGTCATAATCTGAAGCCACGCCCACCGGGGGGAAACAAACCAACCGTCTCCATTGACTTTCTATTGCGGGAAGTGGCTTCCTTATCATTTCTGAATTATTACAAAAAAACTAACAATGTCTAAAAGCTGATATGTGACAACGTGTACAGAAAACAAGCTTAAAAACACAGGAACCAAAAGCCAGAAGTTTTTAAAGCTGTTGAGCCAAAAAACGAACGTTTAAGGACACAAAAGTGGATACAGGCACTTGAGTCAGAGCGCGATTTGTTATATTACGCTGAGAACTACGCCCACTGGAGGGTAAAATAATCAGTGACAGGAAATATAATATATAAAACTGACATTTGGATATTTGACAACATGTTTACTGCACACGTAGACATACTGAGGCATACTGAGTGTCAGGATCCCAGCATTGACTTATTCTTCCCGCTGAAGCTTCACGTCTTATTGCCTGTATCCACTTTTGTCTCCTTAAACGCTCGTTTTTTGGGATTGTCATCTTATAAAAACTTAGTTATGTGTTTTTTAGCTTGTTTGCTGCACACCTTGTCACAAATCAGCTTTTAGATATTGTTCTGTTTCTTGTTATAAGTAAGAAAAGACGAGGCGACCGATTCACGCAATACAAAGTCAATGGAGAGCGTTGGATTGTTTCCCCCCGTTGTGGGCGTGGCCTAAATACGCTCAGTCTCTATAAGAGTGGTCCAGTGTATCCATGTTATGACATCATATTTGGACTCATCACTTAGAATGCAAGCCCAGAATTATTGCAACAAGCTCAGTGAGAAAAGGCATCCAAGATGATGGAATGCTCATGAGAATTTTTTTTTAAATAGACCATCGAAAGCAGTGTTTTTTATTATTATTATTATTTGTATTTATATATTATAATATATTTTTATCATTAAGACCATTATAGTTTTTTAAATAATTAGAATTTTTAGTTAGTTAATTTTTTAATTAAAGGTTTCATAATTTTGAAAAGTTTTTTTAAATAACTTTTTGGTTTTATTAGTTTTTTTATTAGTTTTTTTTTTTTAATTATTTATTGATTTATTAGTTGGTTACACTTTACCAACTAATTAGTAGTTTGGTTACACTTTACAATAAGGTCTCATTTGTTAATGGATTAAAGGTAGGGTAGGTAAGAATTGGTTAACTTTTTCTCCAAATTTGTTTAAACGTTCTTTATATATCAATACATAATTAAAATGTAAGTATTCTAAAAAAGAAAGTATAAAATTTGAGTGTCTGTAGACCTCTCACGACTGTTTTAAAGACAGCTCATTATTTCCATTCACTCCACCTTCTCCCTTCTGGGCTCTTTCCAAAGCCACGTCCCCAAAATGCACAAACGCGCCTCACTGACCGCTCAACTGGAAGACGCATTATTGACCTGAGAGGAGTGGTGTGCATTAGGGATGCACGATATTATCGGCACAACATCGGAATTGGCCGATAAACGCTTAAAATATATAAATCGGCATCGGCCAAAATGAAAAAATTATGCCGATATGCCTTGCCGATATGATAACGTGTTGATATGCGCCTGCAATAACTCACGTGTGCAAGGAGTGCTACAGCGATGAGACCATGTCAGCACTGCAGTCATTCTTAAAGTGAAAACAACCTAATACATTGCATATACAGGGATTTATATTGACTGTTTTTAAATGCTGCCTTAAATTTGTGAATGCACGTGACTGTCAACAGCAGATTTGCCTGGTATTCACAACAACTAGACCAAAACAAGCCCAATCGCGTCTCCCCACTCTCTAGCGCGTGCGGCAGCCTCCACAGCAGCAGAAGCTCCTCCAGGTCCTAGTGCCCGCCCTCCGACCAGTATATATTTATACATGTAGTGGGGGCGCTGTTGTTACAGTTATACAATGAAAAGTAGAATACACAAATAAATTAAAGTTACTTCTTGTTCTGAATAAACAAATCAGTAATGATGTCAAAAATCACAAGCAAGACACTTGTAAATTAAATACTTTTATATACTGTGTATTAATCTGTAATAAAATTTTAGGAAATGGATGATGAAAAATAATCCAAGGAGCTCTACAATAGGTGTGCACAAATGCTAAATCCCAAAATACAATATTAAGGTTACAGCTGCATCTGGGGTAAAAAAATATTTTTTTATTTTATTTATTATTGGTTAAATTTATTATTGTTATTTTCAGGGCTTTTAATATACTCTTATCATACAAAGAACTTTATTAACATTTATTTATCTTCAACAAGAATCCTTTTAGTAAGGAGACCTCAGAAATCTGAAACCAGAATGAAAAAAAAAAGTTTTTGCTCAAAATGGTGTTGTTTCCAAACAAAGGTAACAAATAACCATATATCGGCATCGGCCAAAAGGAGCTGAAAAATATCGGCATATCGGATATCGGCAAAAATCTAATATCGTGCATCCCTAGTGTGCATGTAGTCACATCATGTCAGAATCACATTTAATAAAACATCTAACTTTATCAGTATGAATATAAACAAATAAGATGTCTTTTAGTACTCACTATCAAGCTAGAATACCGATACTGGTAAAGTTTAAAATATATTTTTGTTTAATTCGGTAACAAGCTAGTAGGGTTGTGCCGATGGACGATATCATCGTCCATCGTGATGGCTGTGCGACATCACGATGGAGAAACACCATCGTGATGCCGCGCCCCCCCCCCCCCCCCCGCCCCGCTGCGAGTCTTGCGAGTCGACACCAGAGTATGTGAGCGGAGTGGAGCGGAGCGGTGGCAATTTCCTCTCCACGCTCTAAGCATTCAAGAATCTCTCCGTTCTTCTTATTAATTAAATACATGCAATTGGCCAAAGAAACCTTTATTAAAATTAAGAGACAATTTGTACAAAACGAAAGAAAGGCTTTTTACAAAACAAAACTTAATATTAAACTAAATATAACCACCAAAATCATTTCTGACCCACTCGCATCTTTGCACTTATATATCATAATCAGATGAAATTAAAAAAATAATATTAGGCTATAATATTTAAACATAAATTGAAAACATTGTTTAATGACTACATCAAGTATAGTAAGCTACATATTTATGTCATGTCTGAGCTGGATTTGAACGAACATCATTTTACCGCTGGGTTCATGAGCGCGCACCTGCGGATTATTGAGCTGAGTCACACCGGCTCCGCTCTGCTCATTCTCGACAGAACTCCACGTATTCAAAAATGGTCGGGTTTAAATGGGGCTCGGGCTCATAATAACAGTTAATGTGTCGGGCAGGGCCGGTCTCTTGGGTGCATTGGCTTGGGTAGGGTCGGTCTTGATTTTTTTGAACTGATCTATGCTCTAGTTCGAAAAAAGAAAACAAAACTAAAATATTCGTCTCTCAACCCCCGGACGATGATTCCATCGTGATGTTTTACTGTACACATCGTCAGCTGCCGATTTAAGTGACATCGCCCAACCCTACGAGCTAGTTATATTTATAAGGCAAAGCTAAAAACGGGTAGCATTGATACATTTTTTCCCCCCAATAACATCAGTTATACTGTGATGAAGATTGTGTAAGATTCATAACATATACTGTGTTTTGCATGTAAGAGTTTCCATGATGAAAGCATTGTTGATTAGCAGTAGCTAAAGCTAACTTAGTTCTAAAAAAAGTTCCTGGATGCGGTGTACTAGCTTTTACACGTGCATTCTGTTATCTAAAGTTAAATTTTGCGCAATTCTACAGGACAGCGATCAACTTGAGCTAAACATATTGAGTATTTATCATCTCTACTAATGGCTAAGTGTATAACATTGTAACTTTATGCTAAGTAATGTTATGTTAGCTATATTAGGCAGCTACACGTGCTAGTGATACATGCTTCATGAAAACATAAACTGAAAAAATGTATAATCAAAATGAAAGATTACCTGTCCAGCAGAAATACAGCCAGCAATGAGTCGTTTTTCAGCCCCTTGAGGTCCCTCAGTTCTCGTCATCGTTGGAAAGCCACGCCCATATTTACTCGCGTTTGATTTCTTTGTTTATCCAAAGACTTCTTGTGCATTGCCTTAACATGTAGGCCTACTGTTCCTTGTTTTGCATTGTTTGCCTTCGCTGACTGCAAAACCTGGCACCGTGCGTTTTGAATGCTTTTGCTCTTCCTAGAGGTGCACGCATGTGTGGGCGGATCCTGTAGCGAAAGCGGTGGTCGCCATGGTAGCAAGAGAGAGTGACAGTCGCCCAAGCCAATCATTTGTTTCGTCCCGAACGAAAATAATGAGCGGTATTTATTGCAGATTAAACAGTCTAGAGTCACTTGATTTTTATACTCTCTTTTTCAGAGTACTTCCATTTTAATTATGTATTGACATATAAAGAAAGTTTAAACAAATTTGGACAAAAGTGTTAAGATCATTCCTACCTACCCTGCCTTTAACTAACATGAACTAGCAATATGCAATATGTTTGTTACAGTATTTATTCATCTTTAGTTGATAAAAATACAGCCATTCCTTTCTTGTTCATGTTAGTTCACAGAGCATTAACTAATGTTAACAAATACACCTTTTGATTTTAATAATGCATTAGTAAATGTTGAACTAAGATTAATAAATGCTGAGAATTATGTTTAGTTCTTAATTTGTTTACTACTAATTAAATCTTTTTGTAAAGACGTGTTACTATTTAAAAAAAATAAAAAAATAACTTAACTTTTTAGTTATTTTAGTCCATCAAATTAAACTAAATGAAAATGAGAAATGTTACTTTTTAATATTTTTTATTTGATTACAGATGTTTCAGTTTCTGTAAACTAATAACCCTGGTCTGAAGCCTAGCCTAACTGTTCATGCATATATCCAGGGCTGTTCGTGAGTTTGCCTTTGTTAAACTGGTTTGGCTGTAATGTCCCTAAGGCATCAATCAGTCACACAATGCAGAGTTTTGTCTTAATACCAGAAACTGCTGTAGGCATGTATTTTAATTATACGAGATCTGTTTAATTCCCCAGATGCTGATCTGAGTGTTTCCTATATTAAATCTATAGGGTTTGTGTATTCATGCATGTAATACTGCTAGTTTCTCTTTAATTATGATGTTTAACTTATTTTACCAGGTAAGATTAAAAAAACAAATTAAACTGCTCTTGATATTAAAATTTCTTTTCCAAGAGGACTTTTAGGAGTGTACTAGCATATAGATGACCTCAAAGACAAAGGCTATTTTAGTAAGTGATTTATCCATACAAGTGTTATTTTAGTATCAATGAAATTTTAGATTCATATTTTGAAAGATTTTTTCATTTCAGTTTTAGCAATTGTGTTTTTGTCATTTTTATTCATTTTTAGGCAATTTTTTATGTCCATATAGCTTCTATTTTTATTTCCAGTTTACTTATTTGAGTATAATTTTCTAATTTTCATTTATTAAAATTTTATTTTAAGTAATAGAATTTTTTTTATGGTTTTAGTTAACTACAATAACCCTAGACTAAACTCCAGGTTCATAGTCATCTTTGATTTTATATTGACTTAAAGGGCTCCTATTGTGCTTTTTTACATGTTTATCTTTCTTTAGTGTGTAATGTTGTTGTTTGACCATGAAAAAAAACCTCTGCTTCTTCCTGTCTCAATATTCCTCATTTAAATAATTAATATGCAGAATAAAGGGACGCGATTTTTGTTGTTTGTCAGACTGTACGAACATGATCGCCCCTGTAAGCCATGTCACACTGGAAGATCTCAGTTGTCATTAATGTCAGACTGTACAGTCAAGGCGTGCTAAAGACGGACGCACGCAAGAAAACTCATCCAGAGTTTTATGTCATCAATGGATGACGCGTTCGGTGACAGTGAGCTGCATTACACGCGGGACTGAAATGGAGGCTACAAAGAAATCTCTCGCTCTCGTTTTGGTCATAGTTTGTCTTGAAAAACGAGATATTTGACTGTCGTCGTAGGAGAAGTCACACTGCAGGATTGTGTGCCAAATCTTCAGACACTGCCAGAATTTCATCTGAGGTAAAATTTGATCGCAGCGGTCATTAATCGGCTGCCGGTGAACATGTCAAACTAACGATCAAAGACGTCAGATTTTAGTAAGGAATCTTTTAGGATTTGCCAAATTTGTCTCAGATGGCCAAATCGTGGGCAAAATCACACCATGTGCGCCCGGCTTTAGTTAGTAGTGTGTTGAAACTGGCGGTTATTGTAAGGGGCAGGACATTTCCCAAACACATTCGAAGCGCTTGACCAATCAAAACACACTGCTACAGCTGACCAATCAGAGCGCAGTGTGCTTTACAGAAGGAGGGGCTTCATAGAGACAGGAACTAAACAGAGCGTTACTGACAGACTGGGAAGAAGAGAGGAGCTGTAACAATAGAGAATATGAGGAAATAATCAACATTCAAGCATGAAAACCTTTGTAAAAGGGCATAATAGGCCTCCTTTACAGTGTGGCTCCGATCATCTGTACGGCCTGGTCTTTTAACCCTCACCTGTTTTTCTGTCACTGCAGTATCAAGTCGGGCAGCTTTTCTCAGTGGCTGAGGCCAGTAAAAATGAGACGGGTGGCGGAGAGGGCATTGAAGTGCTGAAGAATGAACCGTATGAGAAGGAGGGCGAGAAGGGACAATACACACACAAAATCTACCACTTAAAGAGGTAAAATCAAGGTCAACGGCTTCAGTTTATTCTGTACGTTCAGCGTTGTAATGCACTAGGATTGGGTACAAAAATATTGATTTCTTGATTTTAATCGATTCTCATTTTCAAGAATCGATATAAATTCTTAAGTCTCAAGATCCGATTAGTCTTTACTGTTTTCAGTTGCTGAATGAACAAAGCATTGTAACATGCCTCCCATCCAATAAATCACAATAATCTTTGTGCTTTGTTACTATTGATTGTTACTTACATTTTTATTATAAAAATTCAAAAACATAGCGGATCGCTCTGGCTCAGCTCAGCTCGAGAAGAACTGATTTTCTCTACCGCCTTAACTCCAGTTACAGTGTGAAATAAACATGAATGAGCATCTGAAAGTGTGTAAAAAGAGAGTTACTGAACTTACTGAAATCTGTATCACGTCACCTGGATTTGCTCAATCAGTGTTTCAACCGTGGAAAGATGTCAGGAAAACCGCTTGTAAACAATATCACTTAACGTCACATTTTCCTCAGAAAAACCAAATCCAGTGTCCATAAACTCTGAGAAAAATGAAATTTATAGAGGAGCATTTTGCTAAAAATATGCACCATATTACATATTCATTATCATTTTTAATGTTCTTCAATATTTAATGTCTGTTTGAATAAATCTGGAGAGGAGTAGAAATATGATAATGTAATTGTAAAGTTAATATTATAACTTTATTATGAAAGAACATTGAATGTAATTTAAGTGTTTGTATACAAATCAGTTTTTTTTATTTTTACCTTCAATATTATAGTAGGCTAATGTAGTTCCGACTGACTCCCATAGTTTACAGCATTAGTTAAGTGTGTTTATTTGTTTTCCTTGAGAAAATGTGCCATATATTACTTGATATAGATCCAAAATTATCAATATTGAATCAAAATCGAATTGCAAGCTTGTGAATTGAATCATGATATTTGTATCAATGCATTGTGTGGTTTCATGAATAATTGTAACCACAGGCACAGTTATAATACATTATAATACTGATCTATTCATTGATGCACCTTTAATGCATTGATACACATGACAGAAGACCAATTTCAGATGTATCAAGGACTGCATGTATTATAATGCATTATAACGTACATTACGAATGCCTTTAGAATGCATTATACATAAAGGCTTTAATTAAAGTGTTGTAGTCCAGTTGTAATTATATATATATATATATATATATATATATATATTATATATTATTAACGTCACTTACGGTTTAGTATTGTCAGATGTGACAGATCTCAAGTGTTTTACAACTCCCCATTTTATGACATCCCATTCAACTTAAGACAAATCTGTAAATAATTCCTTCGGCTTTGCTTCAGCGCTCTTGTGTTTTGTGTTCGTCCAGTAAAGTGCCAGGCTTTGTGAAGATGATCGCACCAGAGGGGGCATTAGTTTTCCACGAAAAGGCCTGGAATGCCTATCCATACTGCCGCACGGGTGAGTGGAAAACCTTTTCATCCTTTTACCACACAGTCGATCACTGCCATATTTTTATTACATACAACATGTAATGAATGGCATATTGGGACAGGCATCATACATATACAATGTTTTTGATTGTTTCATAAAGTTCTCACATTTGTGAAGTATTAGGCAAAAAACATACTCTGCAAGTACGTAAATGCAGGCATGATACACTGACAAATTGTTGCTAAAGGATGTTGTTAGTAGGGATGCAGCGATTAATCCATTTCTTGATTAACTGCACTTAAAGCTACACTGTGTAACTTTTATAGTTTATTCTTAGCTAAAATCACTTAGTTCTTTCAAAAATATATGTGCTCATTAATGTATATTTACTTCTTTCAAGTAATAATGCATTCTCGTAATTTTATAATATACCATTGAAAATACATACGTGTTGAGGGTTCGGATGGCGGTCGCCATGTTGCTCCTCCATCTTGAAAGTACATTTGCCAAAGAGGGACATACCCGTAAATTCAAGCTTCGCCTTTCGCGTTTTTACACTCGATGGCACCGTGTCGCATGTGAAGAGGAGGCTGCTATATGATGATGGAGGATCATCACTCTTAAGCCCCTTTCACACTGCACGTCGGACCCGCAATATTCCCGGAGCATTGCCGGGTCGCCTTCTGTGTGAAAGCAACCACGTCCCGGAATTGATTACCGAATTCAACCCGGGTCAGGGACCTAGTAACATTGCAGGATATGTATCAGAGTCGCCAAGGAAGCGGAAAAGAGAATTAAGCCGGCAACGCAACGGGCAAATCAGCAAGACTAAAGTAAATACTGGAGTGGCCTTTCCAAGATGGAAAGAGCTCATGAGGAGCAACGATTTTAAAAAGAACGCCGACATTGCCTGCTTTCTTCTCGACAGGTAATATTAATTCAGCCTATTTGTGTATATTGGAAGTTTTATTGTTGCTTGGCTAATTATATCATGGTGTGCTGTGCATAACACTAGAACGACGTCTAGGATAGTTTTCCTCGCGTCAATGATGAAAAAGTTTTGTTTACCTTGTAACATAAATCCGTGTTCTATGACGGATAACATGAGATTAATATTTTAATTGCATTATAATTTGTTTGCCTTACGCTAGTGGTGTTGTACAATATACAGAATAATGATAGCACTGATTAAAGTTCCTTTACTAAGATTAGCTTGTATTTGTCTGGGAACCTGATAGCTGATGTTAGCAATTAACTGGTTAAAAATAACGAAAACGTAAAACTATTATTCATTTTACATAGATTAATTTGATCATAGATCATTTGGTAAATTAAATAACTGCAAATTATAATAGTTTTCAAAAATTACCTCATCACTTGAGTTGAAGCAACACTCACCGAAGAGGTCAAACTGGAAGCCATGACTAAATCAGCCACCGTAGGAGTTGAAACGAAATCGAAATTGAGAGGAGCAGAAACTATTATTCACTGGATGGTCATATACCTTTTCACCGCTAGATGGGGAAAAATTTCACACAGTGTAGCTTTAAAAACGTTAGTTATTTGACCGTAAAGGCTTTGCTAAACCGAGTGTTTTGTTTGCACGGAGCGGTCAGAAATGCAACTTGCACAAAACAAAAACATAGCTACACCAGCACCATCTTAAAGTACTGTGCTTATCAGGAGGCTATAGCCTACTGTACACACTGGATTAACTGTGGCAGAGGGACCGAACAGCGAAGCTTTATTTCCACCAGAGAAACGCCCAGAGTTGGCAGTCAGCTTTTTTGTTTTAAAGCGACCATTATTTTAGAACAAATTATTTTCATGTCGCCGCATTATGCAGTCACAATACAGAGATAAGCATCACGTTTATTTCGTGTTTCCTTCTTTATTAAAACGTTTAACACATTTGTTAACTATATTATGAATTATGACATATATTCCGACTGTCAAATATGTGGAAGTGAATGTGTTTTGTCGTTTAAACATCTTTATAATGATCATGTCATAACGTGCGATGAGTTTGCTATTCAGAGGATGTTTTCATCATGTAAATTCAACAATTTTCCCTGAGATACGCCTACATAGTAGTAAGTGGCCAGTGAAAATGGGAAGGAACAAACTTTCTTTCATGTACATTATCTGATGTGAATAAAACATTGTTTAAATTATGATTGAAAGCATTATTATTGTAGCTTCCATAGATATCAGTGTATGGAATATAATTTTAATAAACTATACAAGTCTTTTTTTATATAAGCTAGTAATTCATTTAAATATCTATTAAATTGATTAAACCTCAAATAAAAATTGATGTGGTGGAATAGTGATATGAAAAGCACTGAGTGTGTTGTCTCTGGCTCAGCGCCAGGCAAAGCACTGAAGCACGTTTGAATTTTGCAAGCAAACCAAAATAATAGACATGGCTTTTTCAGGCCACATGTAAAATTAGATTCATTATTAAAAAGTAGGGCTGTCAAAATTAACACGTTAACGCAAATTCGTTTTAACGGCACTCATTTTATTAACGCGCGATTGATCCGTGGCCCATAGTTGGAGAAATTGAGATCAGCCATAGATGTAAAGGATGCAGTAGCAAACATTAATAAGGAAAGAAAAGGGTTAACAATAACATTACTCTGAAACAAGTGCAGTTGTAGCCTACATAAGCTACCGTATGTTCTGTTGATTTTTTTATTAGACTCCAGGTCGAAAGAAAAGTGTCTTTTTTTCACTGAGCACATTCTCTGCAGTCTGAGCGCGATGCACTGAAGCTCCCGCCCGTTTCACACATACTCCGTCTGCAGTGCGTGTGCGGTGCGTATTTTTTCCCGTACCCATGTTAACGGATGACAGCTTTCACACTGCTCGCGGATGCTGTCCGTCAGTCCGTTCCAGGAGCGTTGCGTCTGCAGCAGTGCAGTGATCGTTTTCACACCGAGTCTATTTTTTGCTGCGCTGCGTTGCTGCATTAAAGCGACAGAACATTGTTCGCATTAAAATAAACATGTACTGACGCAAAAATCTAGTAATTTCACCACAGATGCATATCATTTAAAATATACTCTGTTTCAAAGTCAACACATGGCTTTTTTTTCTCAAGTAAAGCAACAAAACGACACCTTACCTGGCATTTAGGTTAAAAAAAAGTGCCATAATGGATAGCACTCGTACTTTCTTGTAGGTGAAAAGCAAAGTTCTTTTTGACCTGCAGGATTTTTTTTAAAAGGGTTTAAAAACGAAAGAAAAGACGAGAGTCGGCTGTTTTTGAATAGACTATTGTAAGTTTCTAATTTAAAATGTTTGTGATTTAAGGCTATAACCTATGTTTAAATGTTTTGCCACTTGTGTGAGCTAAATCTAAAGTATATAAATATGAATAAATGAATTTAATAAAATGTTGTTTAAATGTAGTAGGCTACGTTAATCTGACTTCTATTAAAGAGTAAACAAAGAGAATTGCAATTCTGACGAGGCATGTTCAGTAAAAACCTTTGGATTTTAAATAAAAACTAATGAATAAATGGTCATTTGTGGTGTGCAACACCGGATCAGTTGCGGACTGCAAACGCAGTATATGTGAAAGCACAACAGGGTGTGGGGCTCCTGCAACGCACACGCAACGCAACATGCACCGCACATGCACTGCAGACGGAGTATGTGTGAAACGGGCGTCACTCTCGCTCGGGTAAATCCTTAACACCATCACGATTACAGGACATGTGTTTTATTGAACTAAATACATTACAATTGGCTAAAACGAATACCAGGTTACTTTTCTGAACAAGAACCCTCCCGAGTCCGTTTTTCACACTGTTCACGTGTTCCTACTATATTCCTACTGGTGGAATATGGACCTCCTCCTCCAGGTATGGTGTGGTACTGCTGCACCCACAGGTCCGCATGACAGCTTTCACATCACCAGTTTTTCATATGAACTGTGCCCTGTTCTGAATTAAACTGCCAATGTAAAAACTCCCTTTATTTATATTCTTATAATGAGAGAAATCACTGCTTATTCTGAACTTTTAAGCTTAGGCTTAAGAGACATGAACTAGTTCTTTGAAAAACATCCTTTGATAAATGTCTAGTCTTCATCTGAGTATGGTTTCACTAATAATAAACGTACATTTGCATAAAGCATGCATATTTGTCCATACCCATGTTGATTAGAGTATTATTAAACTACATTTAGAACTGATAAAAATGTGCAATTAATTGAGAATTAACTCATGACAACATGCGATTGATCGCGAGTTAAGTCGTTGCCAATATGCGATTAATTGCGATAAAATATTTTAAACGATTGACAGCCCTATTAAAAAGATTATTAAAATGAATGCTTATGGATGACAGGTAGTGACCGTAACAGTTTAGTTTATTCCCCTCATATTGACATCATAGAGCAGAGGTCACCTTTCTTTAATTCCAAAGGGAGAGATGGACTTTTGTCTTTATTGTTATTTTGTGCTGTAATATTTGGTTACTGTGTTATTTCTAATTCAAAAGGAAGCAAAAATACTTCTAAAGAGTATTCATGTGATTTTATACATTGTTGTGAAATTAATGAATGCATAATAATCGTGAAACCGTGATTACTTATCAGACTATAATCATACCAACAAAATCTATAATCGTTGCATCCCCAGTTGTTAGTCAGGTAAGAGATTAAACATTAAACCTGAGCGAGCTTATGTACACTGAGAACGCACTGAGCACTTGAGTTGCATTATGAGCTGAGCTCTGACGTATGTAAATTGCATTAGTGCACTTAGTCGACTTTTTCAGCAGCGTTGGTTCCGGAAGTATTTTTTCCATTCATTTCTCCCATAGGGATTAAACACAAGTCTTTCTTTAATGCCTTATGAGCCATGAATCAAGGCCATGAGGTGAATCACAGCATTACAAACTTTGATTTGAAGCAAAAAATATTTAAAAAAAGAGACTGTGTTCATGGTGGCTTTAGGGAGGGAAAGAACTACAATCCCATGAAGCATTGCAAACACCATCAAATTAAAAATGGTGGAGAAATATAAAACTACCAATGTAAAAATGTCTGTCTGTCTGTCTGTCTGGCATTCTATCGTCTGTCTTTGTTCTATCTATTGTTCTGTCCATCCTTCTATCCATCCTGTCTGTCTGTCTGTCTGTCTGTCTGTCTGTCTGTCTGTCTGGCATTCTATCGTCTGTCTTTGTTCTATCTATTGTTCTGTCCATCCTTCTATCCATCCTGTCTGTCTGTCTGTCTGTCTGTCTGTCTGTCTGTCTGTCTGGCATTCTATCGTCTGTCTTCGTTCTATCTATTGTTCGGTCCATCCTTCTATCCATCCTATCTATCTATGTCTGTCTGTCTGTCTGTCTGTCTGTCTGTCTGTCTGTCTGGCATTCTATCGTCTGTCTTCGTTCTATCTATTGTTCTGTCCATCCTTCTATCTATCTATCTATCTATCTATCTATCTATCTATCTATCTATCTATCTATCTATCTATCTATCTATCTATCTATCTATCTATCTATCTATCTATCTATCTATCTATCTATCTGTCTGTCTGTCTGGCATTCTATCGTCTGTCTTCGTTCTATCTATTGTTCTGTCCATCCTTCTATCCATCCTTCTGTCTGTCTGTCTGTCTCTCTGTCTGTCTCTCTGTCTGTCGTTGTCTGTCATCCATCCATCATTCCATCCATTGTTCTGTCTATCGTTCTGTCCACACTTCCATCTGTCTGTCCATCCATACGTCTGTCTGTCTGTCTGTCTGTCTGTCTGTCTATCTACCATTCCTTCCATCCATCCATCATCTGTCCATCTATTTATTGTTCCATCCATTCATCTATCCAACTGCGTTTTACATGTGTCTTGACTGATTAGAGGAGTGTTCTGCTGCATCATAGGAAATGTAGTTTTTCACCACAAATTCCTCTGTTGAGCAGTTTGTTTTTGTGTTTAAAATCACAGTAGGCCTGTCTTTAAAGATTTATAAGTTATTGTTAAAAATCAATTTGTCTACGGAGAAAATGAATGGAGTTTTTACTTCCGGAACCGACTGTTGCGCTCTATAATGGTTTGCAGTTATGTGTTCAGAGTATGTTTTAGGCCTTAGACTCGAGTCATTTGTATTGGTCTGTTTTGACAGTGGAAATATGAATGTTTTCTGTGTCACCTGATTATTTTTCTTCTGTTATTTTTGCATGCTGCTCCATTCTCTTCAGTTGTGACTGTAAGTACGAAAACTAGCTGTCATCATGACTAGTTCACTCCAAACTTTCAATGCATGTCCATTTACTATGAAAGACACAAAATTAATGGAAAAGTCTTGTTGCTTTATTGTTTATCATTTCACGCTAGTTTTTGTCAAATGTTTTGATTGTGAAGTGCACATGCTATCTTTTTTTGGGATAAAAAATTATTTTGTCATTGCATGCAGGGACATTTACACTTCCAAGTGTGGTTTAAATGTCTTGAATGTTTTACATGTAGAACTTGGTGTAAAGCATTTTTATTTCCTGTTGTCTGGCTATATATTCCCTTAGAAACATGCACTGCCATCAGATGTGATATTTGCATTGCATGCACTGCCAAACCACATTTTTAAATGAAATAATGCTGATGTTTGTGACACAACCTGAACATAAACATGCATCCTCTCCTCAGAACGAATACATGAAAGATGATTTCATGATTAAAATAGAAACGTGGCACAAACCTGACACGGGCTCTTTAGAGAATGTGAGTAAGACGTTTCTTTGTGATTTGATGTTTTGAATGCATCTGTAACATCATGCTCAGGCTGATAAGTTTTTCGTGTTTGTGTATGCCCATTACCAGGTACATGACCTGGACCCAACCACATGGAAGACAGTGGAGGTCGTGCATATCGATATAGCTGATCGGTCTCAGGTTGAACCTGGAGTGAGTTCACTTTCCATCAGTCTAGAAACACTTTTTTGTGCTTTTCGGTAACATTACCCACTTCGAATTTAATGCTAATATATGGGGGTAATATTGTTGCTTTATTCCAAACAAATATATTGTTATCCACAAATAATTGTAAAGCGATTCACAAATCAGATAACGATAATCAGATAACGGCCATATCGTGCTGACCAGAGCCATTAGAGCTCTCAATAGTTCCAAACAACTCCGTCTTGTCAATCTGTTTAAATAGGATAGCAGGATAGACAAGCCTTTTCAGTATAGGCTATTAGCAGCAATGTCTGGCAAATATTAACACAATATGTGCATTGACTTCGCCAAGGCTTTACAGTAGCATTTAATTCTGAGGAGCGATAAAGAAGAGAAGAAGAGATAAAGTTTGGAACTATTGAGAGCTCTAATGGCTCTGGTCAGCACGATATGGCCGTTATCTGATTATATAGATATATAGATTTATATAGATCAGTGGTCGTAACTCTGTTTTTCAGCTGCACTGGCCAAAACGTGATTGGTTGGAGCGAGAACGTGCTACGATTGGTCAGTACGATATGGCCGTGATCTGATTGGCTTAAGTAGACGGTGGGTGGAGTCTACGTATTTGTGGATTATTTTTAGTTTAGACGCTAGAAATGTTTCAAAATCCACGTGCTGTGCTGCGATCCACAAATGCGCAAGACGAGATCCACAAATGCAGACGAAGCCATCAACAAATGCACAGGAAGCGATTCACAAATGAATGCAACTTATGCAAGGCAGAGTTGTGTGTTTTTGACATGTGTGGATTTTTTTGTTACTCACAAATATCATTGTATTTATTTGTGAATCTAATTTATTTTTGTGAAACTCCTGCATATATTTGTGGATCTCATTCTATTGATTTGAGAAATTATTTATTTTTTGTGAATCGCTTTACATTTATTTGTGGATAACAATATATTTGTTTGGAATAAAGCAACAATATTACCCCCATACTAATAGCCCATCCCTGCTGCTCATCCTAAGGTCAGATGGCGCTCAAAAATGGGCTATTGATATCCAACCAGTGCTAACTGTAATTTACAAAACCCCGCCTTCCGCTACAAATGCATTAGGGTGTTTTCCCAGAACTTTGGTGTCCACTAATTGCATGTGATGTCCTCTTTAATAAGTCACTTCAAAGCATCAACTAAATAACTAAGTCTCTTTGACATCAAAGACATCTTGAGAATTTTGATAGTGCCCTGGAATAATTTAAAGCTCTTTTAGTGGTCAACCATGATGCTTCTGTTTAGAGGTTGAACGATTTGTCGGTTTTGCTGATTAATCGGCACCGATTGCCGTTTGGTGGAACAATCGGTTATCGGCAAAAATCAATACCGATACTTTTTTTTTCTTTTTCGGTTTGCGTCCGTTGCTTGAGTGGCTGAGAAGGGATTTAAGGGCAGGGTCAGTGCAGCTCGCTATCAGGAGATTTTGGAGCACTTCTGGCTTCCATCTGCTGAAAAGCTTTATGGAGATGAAGATTTGGTTACAGTTTGAAAGCAAACTGTATCATCAAGCAGCCGATCAGAAATATAAACAAATCAGGAACCCCTTCCATTTCAATACATATTTTATTTTTATTGGATAATTTCCAAATGTTCTAAAAAAGCAGACAGCTTGGATTTATATAAAATGGTAACAATTTACAACAATATTAAATGTTTAACATTAATAAGTAATGCTTGTTGTTAGTTTTATCTATTAACCTTAGATAATGCACTATGAACTAACATGAATGATCAAGGTAAAATTGTATTGATCAAATATTAATACATGCTGTAAAATGTATATTGCATAATGTATAGTTAATGTGAGCTACCTAAGTTTGGTTTGAAGACAAAAAACATACCAAGCACAGTGTTCTCTCACCATTCCTGACTTCTAACACACACTATCAGAGCAGAAACGAAACCTGATGCTCTGTGTATTTCGCCTCCGGTCGCATTCATAGGTAAATTTCATGAGCTAACTTCGTCTATTAGATCAAAATATCTGGAAAGCCCATACGTTTTCCCACCCATAGACCCTCCCCTCGACGAAATCAGGACAGAAATGGTTGAAAGTGGACAAGAGAGACCGCGTTTGCTTGTAAAATTAAGCATAATTAAATTAATAAAATTATGTATTAGGTTATTTCAAAAACGTAACAATTCCTCCACCTGTAGCAAACAATTTGGAGGCATCATGAGCCTAAAACATGCGCATTTGATGTGCACTTTGAAACTATTTTTATTGTGCTGTGATTTGGGACTTGCTAATCCTTATCCCACATGCAGTATTTAGGCTGGCTAGTGTGTGATTTGTGATTCAGCCTTTAGCCGGTGTGTTACATAAGACTGGATTAGGGTGACATGACATTAGTGTGTGGACCATTGCCCTTCTGACCTGCATTCCTCGAGATTCACTAGTTTAAAAAGAAGGCTCCTTATCTTTACTCTGTCTATTGCAGGAAGACCTGAGCCTTCTCTAAGCAGCAGATTTAAAAACACCCTCAAGAACAAACAAACTAGCAGCCGGTGCTGTGTACTAGCAGACACGCACATCAAACATCAGCTGCTTTGAATAAATCCAAATACGTTTCCATGTGACCTCGGTCTGGCTTTGTGCCGAGCACATAAATACAGCTGCGTCCGTTTGACTTGAGTCCAGTGTAGTTGTGGTCAGGTGTGTTGACTAGCTGGGGTAAACTTGTTATCTGACCTGTCGAAGGCCGCTGAACTGACTGCTTTTCTCAGGCCTGAGCACTTTTATGCTTCGTATCTTTTAATTAGTTAAGTGGATCAATCCTGGTTCAGGTTAATCCGTATTCCCATATGTTCACTGTACTTAGCACAGAGGTTTGAGAGATTAAAAGGTAGTGCACGGTATGTGGAAAAAGACGGAAGTCTGGGGCAAATATGGAAATGGTGGGAATTCCCATATTGGAGGTGGTGGGAAGGTGTGTTTTTAAGATAATGGATTGTTAATGACTTTTCAGACACATTTAGTGACTTTTTAGCATCATTACTCCAGTGTTCAGTGTCACATGATCCTTTAGAAACCATACTAATCTGCTGATTTTCTGCTCAAGAAATATTATTTGTCGAGATTGAAAACATATTTTTTCCACCCAGGATTCTTTACTGAATAGAACATTTGAAGGTTTTATCTTTGATTTAAAGGTGAACTATGTAGTATTTTTGCAGTAAAATATCCAAAAACCACTAGGCCGGTGTTATATTTTGTTCAGTTGAGTACCTACAATATCCCAGATGTTTCCAACTATTTGTAAATTGTGAGAAAATTGCTATTTTAACTAAGGACAGGGACGTTGCAGCATTGCATTTGAGAGAGTCGCCTGTCAATCGCGTCATATCTGCGTTACCCTCGGTTTCGGCTTTTATTTGGCAGGAGCGCTTTACTCTTAGCAGTGTGAACAAGTGAACGCACGGAGTAACGTCATAACATCGTTTTAAACACACTTAAATGTATCTAATATGATAAACAGAGCTCCATTACCTCAAAATCATAACCGGAAGAGCGGATCTGTGCAGGCGCCCGGCAAATGAGTCCCGTCCCGTCATAATAAAAGTCCCGGTATTCGCAAGGCGGGTATTTGTTTAACAATCGCTCCAGCAGCTTTGCTCAGGTCCATAACACTCGGTCCTGCTCTGCTTTAGACTACAGTAACGTTAATAACCGCATGCATGAACGTGATTTCTGCCCGAGTCCTATTTTTCACCGGCTGTGATGAGAAGACCACATCTCCCAAGATGCTGCGCTCACATTTTGCGTCATCAAACTACGCATTTGTTTTGCATAGGCGCCCTCCAGTGGACAAAAGCTGCATAGTGCACCTTTAATGTGTCCTTGATGATTTCGTTTTATTATCTCAATCAGCCCAAACCTTTGAATGGTAGTGTATGACGTAGGCTTGCTACGCTAGTCTGTGTTATCAGTGTTTAGACTCCACACCGCTTTCATCACTTTCGCACCATGGCACCGCCCCCACCGTCATTTTGATTTTTTTTAATAGTAATAATAAAATAATTTAGTTCCGTTAGAGAACAGACAGTTGGCTACAAATAGAAACTGAACGTGTCTGCTTAAACCATGATCAGAAGTGTCGCAGCACAAACGAAGCAGGAGTCAGATTTCATTCATCAGAGAGTGAGGAGCTGACAGAGATGATCGCAGAAGATTTGGTTTCAAAGCTAAATGTAAAAGCGCCTATTTAAGTTAGGTTGTCATTGTACTGATTTGTTGTTGTGTCTTTCATTAAGAATAATTGGCTAATGAACCCAAAGTTCAAGCAACCCGCCCCCCAAATTGGTGCAAATTAAAAACTGAAGCTATAATGTGCGCTGCGACACAGAGCACGCATTTACGGGGAAATGTTAATTTGCGGTGTGTGCGCACTGGCGTGTTCATGCATATGGAAGCTTAAAGGGTCAACTTTCATTGAAATTAATTGAAAGTTATTATATAATTATTGATTTAAAAGCCCGGTCGGTGTTGTCGCACGTCGATTAACCGGTGGGAAAATTTCCTCCGTCACATCCCTAGAATGATAGTTTCCCTGCCAAAAAAGTCAACACTGGTTTTCATAAATGTTGTGAACAGCAAATCTATCATGTTAGAAGGATTTCTGAAGGATCATGTGACACTGAACTGGAGTAATGATAACCATAAAAGAAAAACATTATTTTAAATTGTAAAAATATTTAACAATATTTCTGTTTTTACTGTTTTTTATCAAATAATTGCAGCCTTGGTGAGCAGAAGAAACTTCTTAAAAGTAATTTTATCAAACTTTTGACCAGCAGTGCAAAAATGTAAATATTGTTTAACTTGTGTATGGTGATTTTTGTCAGATGACACAGGGCTGGCACTAAACAGAATGCAAATACAACGTCATGTCATATGCAAATTTATTCATTATGCCATCTAGTGAAATTTTGGCAAGATTTTGAGCAGGCTTTAGCTACTTATCATTGAAAGTAGTTGACAATAGAAATCACATGAAATGTAAGTTCTTTTACAATGTTTCTGGTCTTTTTTCCATAAATAATTGGTAATAATTTATAGTTTTTCATCAAAATGTAATATCCTTCTCTTCTGTGCTGATTAGACCAAAGCAGTGTGGAGAAATATTAACCATAAAGGAAATTTAAGTGATCCAAATTGTTGTTCTCTCAGGATTATAAACCAGACGAGGACCCAGAAATCTTTCACTCAGAGAAAACAGGCCGAGGACCTTTAGGACCGGACTGGAAAGTGAGTTATTTAATTAATGAATTAATTCATTTATCAGTCATTTTAGTTCCCTTTTAACTCTGTTCTATATGAAGATCTTGTGTGATTTCTCCCCAAACAGAAAGAGCTCTTGGCTAAGCCAGACGCCCCTCGTATGTGTGCGTACAAACTAGTCACTGTCAAGTTCAAGTGGTGGGGTCTTCAAACCAAAATAGAAAACTTCATCCACAAGGTAACAATCAACACCCATTCAAGCTAGCACTTAGCAACTTTATCATTTGTTCACCCATGTGTTTTTCCAATCATGTATGGGACACAGAAAGGGATATAAATGGTCTAGAGTCCTCTTTTTCATGTGAGCACCTATGTGATGTATTATTAAAGCATTAAGGGCTCTACTAGATTAGGTTTTTCTGCTTGAATGTTGATAATTTTCCGCATATTCTCCAATTGTTACAGCTCCTCTCTTCCCAATCTATCAGTAACACTCTGTTTAGTTCCTGTATCTATGAAGCCCCTCCTTCTGAAAGTACAATGTGCTCTGATTGGTCGGCTGGAGCAATGTGTTTGGTGTGATTGGTCAAGCGCTTTGGACATGTTTGGCAAATGTCCCCCTCCTTATCATAACTGCCAGTCTCAACACACTACTACCGAACTCAACTAGGCCCCGTTTCTTTATTCTGCGACTGGCTTGTGCAGAACTTATTTGATGTTTTTTATGCTCAAACAGCAACATTACACACTAAAGAAAGAAAAATGTAAATATGTCAAGTTGTGTTGCACCAAATTGGACGTTAATTATATCAAGCATTTGTTTCTTATGCGTCTTCTCATTGACATCAAATCTGAAGTAATGCATCTCATATTTAAGATTTGAGATGTCTGTGAGTTTGATAATTCCCTCTTTATTCTGCCAATCTCACAATGCTGTGGAATAACACAGTGTTTTTCATCTGCGTTTGCAGCAAGAGAAGAGAATCTTCACCAACTTCCACCGTCAGCTCTTCTGTTGGATTGACAGCTGGGTGGAGCTCACCATGGCGGACATCCGCAGGATGGAGGAAGAGACGCAGCGAGAGCTGGAAGAGGTGAGAATGGCATTATGGTCTGAAGCACGTATAGCTTCCTCCATTGCATTTGCTCCCACCCATCCATGGCAGACCTCCTCACCCCAGCAGTCCAGATCATGAAATGCTATACTTTCCACATTTTGGTTTATTCATGAATGTCTTTAATTGCGTAGGTCTCTGCCTCCAGCGTCACAAAATGGAATTGATAAAGTGAACATTATCAAAAAAGTGTCACAAACCTCAGTTCTTTTAAAAAAATAATGACTTGCATCAAATAATGCCATTATATCCAGTGAATGTTTGTCATTTACCTCTCCTTAGACTAAAATAGCCATTTCAACAATGCTAGTTGAATGCCGTTGCTTCGTATGTTTGTAATTATGTGCAACAAAGCACAATGCAGTTGAGAGTTGTGTTGGCTTTTATTGTATGTGCTAGTGTTGTCAAAAGTACTGACTTTGGTACCAAGTAGATACTGAAATTAAAAAAATATTGACTCTGCGTACTGAGCAGAATCGTAAACACCTCTGATTGGCAATTGTGCTCACACGCTCATCTGATATGTCTGTGATTGGCTACAATGATCAACGCACTGGATCGTTTGAAAGCACACAGAAGTGTTTGAAAGTGGGAGTGTTTGGAGCGTTGATTAGCGGAGACGGTCTTTCAAACGCTCCTGTGTGTTTATTTGATGTATGTTTACAAAAAATTTTTGCAGCGCTGACCGTTGTTGCCAATTGCAGACATGTTTGATGAGCGCGTAAGCACAATGGCCAATCAGTGGTGTTTACGATTCCGCTCTACAGCGCTTAAAGCAAATCCCGAAAGTCAGTACTTTTGTCAACACTGGGATTTGCAGTCATTAAATTCTGACTACTAGATCTATTCAATAGTGATGCAGGAAACACTGAGCCTAAGTAGCGTATTTTTCGGACTACAAGTCGCACTGGACTATAAGTCGAATTATACTGGACTATAAAGCCAGCATCACACCGTACGCGCAAACGTTGGCAGGGCAGAAGCAGTGTGGAGAGCGAGAGCCGCGTTCGCTTGCTGTGTATAATCAGCCGCAGAAAGAAAGTTTGAAGTAAGTAAGAAACTTGTGAGGGATTGGTGAAAAGCAGAGGTTACTTTAACTGTAATGAAGAAAACATAGAAAGCTAATCGCGGACTGAAAGCAAGATGTTCAGAGCTGAAGGAACAAGTCCACAGATGGAGCTTGAACAACGCTCTGCTGGGAGAGGCTCAGCCGCGCGAAACAACGTTTGAATCATTTTCGGCTGAATATTTTACTACCTGGAGTTTGTAATTTGCAGAATAAGATCTTCTTTTCGGGGGGCATTTTGTTTGTGGTCAGTCTTTCTCAGTTGTTGTCTTTCACTTAATATTTCAATTAACAGTTTTTTTCTGTTTTCAGTTAATTTTTTCAGGGGTAGGTTACAGGAGCAGCATAGAGCGCCCTTTTGCGGCTGTAGACGTAGCTAAATGTTTATTCTTGTCAGGCGGTATGAATTAAATTTGATATATAAGTCGCACCTGACTGTAAGTCGCAGGACCAGCCAAACTATGAAAAAAAAGTCTGACTTATAGTCCTGAAAAATTGGTATTTTTCTACTATACATGTACAACCTGTACAGGTCCTTCTAAAAAAAATTCATATTTTGATAAAGTGCATTATTTTCCATAATGTAATGATAAAAAAAATAACTTTCATATATTTTAGATTCATTGCACACCAACTGAAATATTTCAGGTCTTTTATTGTTTTAATACGGATGTTTTTGGCACACAGCTCATGTAAACCCAAAATTTCTATCTCAAAAAATTAGCATATTTCATCCGACCAATAAAAGAAAAGTGTTTTTAATACAAAAAAAGTCAACCTTCAAATAATTATGTTCAGTTATGCACTCAATACTTGGTGGGGAATCCTTTTGCAGAAATGACTGCTTCAGTGCGGCGTGGCATGGAGGCGATCAGCCTGTGGCACTGCTGAGGTGTTCTGGAGGCCCAGGATGCTTCGATAGCGGCCTTAAGCTCATCCAGAGTGTTGGGTCTTGCGTCTCTCAACTTTCTCTTCACAATATCCCACAGATTCTCTATGGGGTTCAGGTCAGGAGAGTTGGCAGGCCAATTGAGCACAGTAATACCATGGTCAGTAAACCATTTACCAGTGGTTTTGTCACTGTGAGCAGGTGCCAGGTCGTGCTGAAAAACCAAATCTTCATCTCCATAAAGCTTTTCAGCAGATGGAAGCCAGAAGTGCTCCAAAATCTCCTGATAGCTAGCTGCACTGACCCTGCCCTTGATAAAACACAGCGGACCAACACCAGCAGCTGACATGACACCCCAGACCATCACTGACTGTGGGTGCTTGACACTGGACTTCAGGCATTTGGGCATTTCCTTCTCCCCAGGCTTCCTCTAGACTCTGGCACATTGATTTCCGAATGACATGCAAAATTTGCTTTAGTCCGAAAAAAGTACTTTGGACCACTGAGCAACAGTCCAGTGCTGTTTCTCTGTAGCCCAAAAGTGGCTTGACCTGGGGAATGCGGCACCTGTAGCCCATTTCCTGCTCACGCCTGTGCACGGTGGCTCTGGATGTTTCTACTCCAGACTCAGTCCACTGCTTCCGCAGGTCCCCCAAGGTCTGGAATCGGTCCTTCTCCACAATCTTCCTCAGGGTCCGCTCACCTCTTCTCGTTGTGCAGCGTTTTTTGCCACACTTTTTCCTTCCCACAGACTTCCCACTGAGGTGCCTTGATACAGCACTCTGGGAAAAGCCTATTCGTTCAGAAATGTCTTTCTGTGTCTTACCCTCTCGCTTGAGGGTGTCAATGATGGCCTTCTGGACAGCAGTCGGGTCGGCAGTCTTACCCATGATTGCGGTTTTGAGTAATGAACCAGGCTGGGAGTTTTTAAAAGCCTCAGGAATCTTTTGCAGGTGTTTAGAGTTGATTCAGATGATTAGGTTAATCGCTCGTTTAGAGAACCTTTTCATGATATACAAATTTTTTGAGAATTTTGGGTTTTCATGAGCTGTATGCCAAAATCATCAGTATTAAAACAATAAAAGACCTGAAATATTTCATTTGGTGTGCAATGAATCTAAAATATATGAAAGTTTAATTTTTATCATTACATTATGGAAAATAATTAACTTGTATATAACTAGCTTTTCTCTAGCATATATATATATAAAGAACCTGTATATCATCAGCCTGCAGTGCACATCTGGACTTATTTTATAGCGTAACGTGGGCGTTTATATGTAGAATAAAACGTTAGTACCTGTGATATTAGCACCAGGGGTCATTATTTGACTGTAGACTGAATTTAAACCGGCTTCTGGATGTTATTGAAGGGGTTACAGATTTGAGCTATATTGGGTTTTTTTTTACCGCTGGTCACTGCTGGCAATGCTCTCCTATTCTCTATTTTCAGTTGTGTGTTTTTGTTGAATGCGTCCCAGCTCAAGTGTATAGTATTTGGCCCAGATTCTTTCCTCTACCCAGTAAATATGACGATCCAACGGCACGCAGTCTCTCCAAACTCTGACACGCTCTGTGATCGCTTTCAGCATGCAGCCAAGGAAAACCACAAACTCCTCACTGCCTGGGAAATATCGATCAATACATTCTCATCCAAATCCCGAAGGCGTAGTCGCTTATTAGTTTTATTCTCAAGCCACGGTTGGCCAAGACCAATAAAGTGATTCCTTAACCGTCAAGCCATCAGTCAAATTACGAGTTATATCTGTCTCCTAACCAGTTAATCTGTAATTTGCTTCAGTTGTTAAGGCTGGCCTTTATTAAACAAGCAGCATATGTAGTAAAACTTTATATTAAACAAACAGGTTTTTTTACACTGCTACTATCCGGTTGCCAAGCAGAAAGTATGTATTTGGACTAATATTTGACGAATCAAGTTTACTTTGGCTTTGCCGTGCTTTACAAAATCCTTCCAGGGTATATATTTTTTCAAAACCTCTTTTATGGAAATAATGGTGAAAAATTTCCAGTGAGGATTATGTCAACGTTAACCCATTCAGTGCCTCTTTGCTCAAGTCATGAATGCATCATATTTCTTCCTAAAAATACGAAAATTAAGTATATTTTTGGACTTTTTTTTTTCTTTTTTTGAAATGAAAAAATTGTGGTTTACCCAATAATAAATATTTTGTAATTTAAAGAATGAATCTAATTCACATACATAATACATAAATACGCGCGCGCGCGCACACACACACACACACACACCCACCCACACACGTCTGGTGCGCTATCTTTCTGGGGACTCGCCATGCTGTACAAACCATATATTCTATCCCCCTACACTACCCCTGCCCCTAAACCTACCCATCACACGAAACTTTCAGCATTTTTACATTTTTTAAATATCTCATTCTGTATGATTTACAAGCTGTTGCACCCATGGGGACCTCAATTTATGTCCCCACAGTGACACGAGTCCCCATGAGTCTGTGTGCATTCAGGTTAAAGTCCCCACCAGGCTAGAAAAACATGAACACACACAAACACACACAGAGAGAGAGAGAGAGAAAACTGGTCAAAAGTTTGGAAACATTAAATTTTTTAAAAGTAGTTTCTTAATCTCACCAAGGCTGCATTTATGTGATCAAAAATACCATTAACATTGTAATAAGTCAATAAAAATCAGTTTATAAAATGCTAGAGAAAAGTAGTAGATGCGGTCTCGCAGACATCCCAGACAGGTGCTGGTCATTCAAAAGCTAAATTCAGAAAATATGATGAGGCATATCTTGTTCTCGGATTCAGTGTTAATGTGTTTGGCCAGGAGGAGAGGCCCATGCGAGTCCTCCTATGCTAATAGAGTTATATCGCACGTCCAATAAAACGAGCGTTTGAAGCGAAATTGACACGCTCCAGGAGCTGCACCTGGATTAAGGCCGCTTTAAGCAGTACTTCCGCCTGTCTCGCGTCAAAGTTCGACAAAGAAGAACGAATTCTGGAAGGACACAAGTTCGGTACTCTGCTAATAAAACGCCAGCATTATGATAGCTTAGCTCGCTCTCACTCCTGTATGTATATTTTAGGCTACAATAAAACGATATGTCTTAAAACAGCACTTCTGCCTCTTTTCATTTTCGCAAAAAAATATTCAACATTAAAAGCCACACAAATGTGGTTAAGGCAACTCATATTGATTAGCTTCACGTATATTTCTAACAAACGAAATATAAAACACCACCCTGCCTCTTCATTTAAATAAAAAAAAAAAATTAACATTAATATGTGTTTCAGACAATATTTGTGCATATATGATTATCACTGTAGTAAATTAAATATGACCTAAAACACAACCTGTTTATGTGTGATCAGTATTAAGCCATTATAAAAGTATAAGTAAAAAATTCTCAAGGACAGTTAAAGCATATGTGCGCTTCATGTGCTTGATTGATTTTAAAAGCAACACAATTGTAATTTCAAAATGTTTATTTACATTTTTTCATAGGTTGAAGGGGGGACTTGACCAAAGAAGTTTGAGAAGCACTGTATTACACTTTAGCATATATTACAACAGAAACCAGTTATTTATTAAAAAAAGATATATTTTTATTGTAATATTAATGTGTAATAATAAGAAGAATTTTTACTGTATTTTGATTAAATATATGCAGCTGTTTTCTAACTTTTTACCAGTACTGTTATAATTTGTCTATTTTCACAGTTATAATGTTCTGAATTTAAGTGTTTTTTTTCCTAGACAGCATGATTATTGCTGTATTACAGTAAAGAAATTGGGTGTATTTATTTGAGAATTGATATTTAATTTTTTCTTGGCAGTACTGAAACGTTTATTGCTGGGAACTTGTCTCAGTACAAAAAAAATGCACATTGTGTAAAAATTACACACACAAAAACTCTCAAATCCCAGCTCATTATATAGAAACTTAAGTAGGTAGGTTGATTCCCATAAAACAAAGACTTTTCTACCTGCATTCACTCAGATATGCTTTGATGTTCTGCTATTGATGTTCTGCTATTTTTTGGCGCTGCTCATGCGGCGACTCGCACAGGTGTCTGTAGTATGTGTGATTGCATCTTGCGTCTTGTTTGTTTGAGTGCGTTTCGTGGCTTGTAGACGGTGCTTTTTGGCTTACTTTTTTAAGACATATATATATATATATATACACATCTTTTTCGGCGATGGTTTTAAGGAAGATGAGTGCCATGCTTATTTTAGTTTTATTACTTTTGCCTAATTTGGCCGTTGGAACATTACCGAACAGGATTCAATACACCCGGGACTTTCTCCTTGGACTGAATGCAGGCAGTTTGGTGCCAGGGCAACCCGCAAATGTTCCCCTTATTAAGGACATTTTTACGCCTTCTAGTAACCAGCTCTTTGGTCCTGATGAAGAATATCGTGGAAGTAGGAAGGTACGGAAAAGAGGCAAGAAGGGTGGCGTGAGACAGCGGGTGAGGATTCTAACAAGGAAAAAACGTCTGCCGTTACCCTCAATAGTCCTTGCTAACGTCCAGTCGTTAAAAAACAAGGTGGATGAACTCCAGGCACGAGTTGCTTACACACGCGAGTTCAGAGATGCGTGTGTGTTGGCCTTTACGGAGACGTGGTTGACGCCCGCAGATACTGACTCCGCTTTCAACCTCGATGGTTTTGGAGTACCAGTACGCCTTGATCGTGACCCAGACACAACAGGGAAGCGACAGGGAGGTGGAGTATGCTTTTATGTTAACCCACAATGGTGTAATAATGTGACTGTAAGAGAGAAAATCTGTGAACCGGACATTGAGCTATTGTCTATTTCCGTGAGACCGTATTATCTGCCCAGAGAATTTCCTCAAGTGTTCCTAACTGTTGTGTATATCCACCCAAGAGCCAATATAAAAAATGCCAACGATATATTGTTCTCTGTGCTACAACGACTTCAGTCTATATCACCGGACGCCCCGTGCCTGGTCATGGGTGATTTTAACCACAGTAACTGCAGAAAAACATTGAGCCACTTTCATCAGTACATTACCTGTAATACTCGAGGCGTTAAGACTCTCGACTTGTGTTACGGATCTATCCGTGGTGCGTATAGATCCGTTGCTGAGCCCCCGCTGGGCTCTTCAGACCATAATGTGGTGCACTTGTTCCCAATATATAAGACTGTGCTACGGAGGAGAGGTACAGAAACACGGAAGGTTCAGGTGTGGAGTGAGGAGGGTACTTCAGCACTGCAAGGATGCTTCGAGTGTACGGACTGGTCTGTTTTTTACGAACTGTCGGATAATATTAATGAGTGGACTGATGTGGTATGCAGTTACATTTCTTTTTGTGTTGAGAATGTGATTGAGACTAATGTGATTACCTGCCATTCAAACAATAAGCCCTTGTTTAATGCAGAATTGAAAAATCTTTTAAGGGAAAAAAGGGTTGCTTTCAAAAGCGGTGATAAAATTGCCTACTCTGTTATTAGGAAGGAAGTTAGAGCGGCTATTGCAAAGGCAAAACATAACTATAAAGACAAAATAGAATGTAAATTTTTAAACTCAGACTTAAGAGCGGTTTGGGACGGAATGAAATTAATGACAGGTTTGCAGGAAACTAATAGGACTATGGTCTCTTTAAATGGATATTCATCTAATGTGTTTTTAGCTAATGAATTAAACAATTTTTATTTACGATTTAATGAGGATGATGATGATGATGTTAAGTTAAAGAATGACTATTCACAAAGTAATATGTTTAATATTGATGCTTCTACAGTGGCTAGGTTATTTAAAAGTATAAAAGTAAATAAAAGCCCTGGACCGGACAATATTAGTGGCAAGGTACTGAAAGCATGTAGTTCACAGTTAAGTGGTATATTTACACAGATTTTTAATCTTTCTCTTAGGATGCAAATTGTCCCACAAATCTGGAAACACTCCACAGTTGTTCCTGTGGCAAAGTGTAGAAATCCTAAGGTTTTAAATGATTTTAGGCCAGTAGCCCTCACCTCTCTGGTGATGAAAACATTTGAGAAAATTGTGAGAGGGGAAATATTGAAGTATGTAGAAGACAAATTAGATCCCTTCCAATTTGCGTACAGGGCAGGGAGGGGTGTTGAAGATGCTGTTGCGACTTTAGTGCATCTAGTAACTCAACATCTGGAGACTCAAAAAGCAAGGGTACGGCTAGCTTTTATCGATTTTTCTAGTGCATTTAATACAATAAGGCCATATATGCTAGCCGAGAAGCTTGTGGAATTATTTAATCTGGATCTTAATCTGGTAGGATGGATAGTCAATTTTCTGACAAATAGGACACAGTGTGTGCGTGTCAATGGTCACATATCCTCCATGTTAAGTTCCTCCACAGGTTCTCCTCAAGGGTGCGTACTTTCGCCACTGCTTTTTATTTTATATACCAATGATTGTAGTACTACATTAGATAAGAGATATATACTGAAGTTTGCGGATGACACTGTCATTGTGAGCCTTTTAGCAAATGAGGAGACATCGCATGGTTCTGTGGTTGAGGACTTCGTTTCTTGGTGTACAAACTGTGGCCTAAACTTAAATTTAGCTAAGACCAAGGATATGATTATAGACTTTGGAAAGTCTGTTATTCCTGTCTCTCCTACTGTTATTAATGGTAGAGCTCTTGAACTGGTGGATGAGTATAGATACTTGGGTACAGTGATTGATAATAAATTAAACTATAATGCTAATACTGATGCCATTTGTAAAAAGGTCCAACAACGCTTGTTTTTCCTAAGGAAAATGAATTCTTTTAAGGTCTGTAGAGTGCTAATGATACTGTTTTATCAGAGTTTTATTGAATCTGTTATTTCCTATTGCGTCATTGTATGGTTTGACTGTATTACGTTGTCTAGCAGGAATAGATTGATGAGGTTAATTAAGACTGCATCTCGGATTATTGGAGTTACCCAGATATCGGTGCAAGACATTTTTAAAGAGCGCATTGTTAAAAAAGCCAATGTGATAATTAATTCCTCTTCTCATCCATTGCACAGAGAGTTTGTGGTACTTCCATCAGGACGTAGATACAGAGCAATAGGAGGGAGAACAAAGAGATTTAAACACTCATTCATACCGACTGCCGTTTCTATGTTAAACCAACTGTAATTGTAATGATGTGTGTGATTGTATAAATTATGTGTTTGGGACACTTGTGCAAATTAAATTTCCTGTACGGATGAATAATAAACTGAACTGAACTGAACTGAACTGCCTATTTTGATGTTCCCTGACACTTTCCTTCCAGGTCGACACCAGCAAGTGTTTAGATTGCACCTAACGGCATGTTTTGTTTCTAGATGCGTCAAAAGGGATCCGTACGAGGCACAAAGGCAGCCGAAGAGTAGCCGAATCCTTTTTAGTAGCACAAGGCAGGTGGAGAGACTCCGTAAGTCGTACCGGAGGAAAGGCAGCCGATCCGTCGCGCACTCTTTCTTTCTCACGTTCTTTTCATCCGCCGCCACCCACTAACCCATCACTTCACTGCCTCCATTTCAGCTAACCACAACTAACTTTTCTTCTCTCAGCTGACGTGTGGGTGAGCACAACCCGAGTAAAAGTGTTAGTCATTTCAGACAAACTCTTGGCTGAACCGGCCAATAGCGTTCGCTCAGGCCAGAGGAAAATAGTGCCTCAACGGCGCAAATTAAAAGCAGGTGTTTGCAGCTCCTTGAAAAAGGCTCATCTGCAAGTTCTAATGGTTTTAGACTCCAGTTGAAAGGTAAAATAGTTTTTTTGAGGCGTTCTTGATGTTTAAAGCAAGTGTGGAGGCCAACGGCTGTAGCTTCCAAAAGCAGCGTTTTCTTCTGTCGAGTTGTTGATCTGCTCTCTAAATGGAGGCAGGTTGCGATGTTTACAGGAGCAGCTGCAATGGCCTTCTTTTTCTTTTCCATTATTCTCATCCCAAAGGGTTAGTGCATGCAAACACAGTCATCATGTCATTCCAAACGACTCCATATGGCTTTTTCTTTCATGAAGATGTTTTGAATCTGCACATTTGTTTTCCATACAATGAAAGCATACAGTGACCACAGGCTGTATTTATGAGAACATTTTTATGATTATATTTGAAGTCTTCTGAAACTGTGCAATACCAAAATGTGATTTTGCTCTCAAATGTAATTTGCATATTCAAATACGGAAGTCCAAAGGAGATTTGAGAGCTAGGAAATGTTTGCAGAGAATAACCACCTAGATATCGTATCAGTTTGTTTGTTTCATAAAAGGTGTCAATCCCTGATCACTATATACTTTCATTATATTCAAATGAGCAGCTCTTCAGAAAGGAAGACAATAAATGATGACAGAACGTGAACGATTCCTTCGTATTGGTCACGTGTGTTGCTTGATTTTGCACCGTCTCTAAGGCAGTTATGAAGTTAATTTTATAGACTTTCTTTGGAGAGAAATTGAGCGTCTGTTGAGAGTCATAGCGGAGCACAGCCGCTTCATATTTGTGTTATTCTCCCTCCCTCTGCGTTTGGCTGTGCCATAAAACGATCTGGAAGAGATGAGACTCTCCTCGGCCTCTCTTTCCAAGCGTCTCTGCCCAATCTTGTTTTTTTTCCCTCCCCCCCGTCCTTCATTTCTCATTTCTCTTCATCGCTCCATTGCTGTTTCTCTGTGCTGTGTTCTTGGTTTTCTAATCACTGCTTTTGTGTTTGTTGATTTTTCCAGAGTGTGTTTGTACTCGGTGCATGCGAGCGTGTGTGTTTCTGCTCTCTTTGATTTGAGTGAGTGAGTGTGTGTGTGTGTGTGTGCGCTTTAGCACGTGTGAGTGTTGAATTCACACTAACCAGGCACAATGAAAACTAAATGCTGCAACGCTGAGACAATCTCAGCAGATCAGAAGTAATTTGCAGTGTTTACTAAGGCACTATTATTTTTAGGCAAAGTTGGTGTTACTGATTCAAACACATTTAGTATGTTAAGTGATTAGTGATTTAGACTTTCGTGTTTTCCGTCTTAAAATCTAGATTTGAAAAAAAAATTTTTTTACTATTTTTATACTATTTTATATATATATATATATATATAGTGTTTTATTTTAATAATATTTTGAATTAGTTTTTGTTTTCAGTTTATTTATTTATTTTTATTTGCTTTTGTCATTTTAGTTATTTTTTTCATATTTGGCTTAAATTTCAGAGTTAGTTCATTAAGTGCATCTACTTTTTTATTTTATTTTGGTAATACTTAAAAATGTAAGGTTTCATTTGTTTGCAACTATTTAACTAAACTAGTTAACATGAACAGACAATGAAAAACACTACATGATTTGTTTATCTTCGTTAATTTACTATCTTAAAAAGAAAATCAATCAAAAGTTGTATCTGTTAACATTAAATGCACGGTGAACAAACCATTAACATTTACTAGCATTAAAAATAATGGTGTAAATTAAATATAGCTTGCTAGTTCATGTTAGCTAATGCATTAAAGGACAACTCCGGTGAGAAATGACCCTAGGGCTGATTAGCAGATGGTTACCGAGTAGATTGTTCTCTGGGATGCGTTTTCATGAAAATCGAATGTAAAGAGTTTTATCTCTTAAAACAGATTAGCTTATAACACTAGTCTATGGGGCACAGAGTAAGTGAAATTAAATCGCTAGTTAATGCCACTAACAAGGCTAAAAATATCCTCACACTAACACGGCAGCATAATTAGGATCCCTACATGCAAACCGAAGCATTGAGAACTTTGTAAGAGTACAAACAGTTTAATAAGAAGATACTTTATAAACAAAGCGCATTACGCGTTCACGGTCAGGCGCCATCTTGGAAAACAGTCTCGACTAGTCGAGCGACGAACGCTGTGCTAAATATATAAATATTTAATTTCACTTACCCTGTGCCCCAAAGACATGCGTTATAAGCTAATCTGTTTTTAGAGATAAAACTCTTTACATTCGATTTTAATGAAAACGCATCGCAGAGAACGATCTACTCGCTAACCATCTGTTAATTACCCCTAGGGTCATTTCTCACCGGAGTTTTCCCTTAACAATGAATCATTTTTATGCAATTTTTTCAGAGATGACTAGATTCAAAGTAACACAATTTCATGCATAACCCTTTTAAATCAGCTCAAAATATCTCACATAGGGTGTCTTTGCTGACCTGAAAAAAATTATATAATATGATATTTCTTGACTTTTGCCGCTAGATGTCCTTATAGCTCTTTATGGAGCAGATGAGCTGTTCAGCTGGGTCCTAAAGTCAGTTTCTCTTCAGTACGCATTCAGATACACATTTAGAAATCATAAAATATTTTTTTGGTAAAGGTTTCACATTTTTACTTGTAATTTTGAGCATTTTTAGGTTTTTCTATGTATTCTGAAGCATTCATTTTATTCCAAAGGGAGTCAAATTAACTCGCAACGGGAGGATTTGTTACTTTTTTTAAATTTTGAGCACAATACAGTTTTCGTATTTGTGCCACAAAAGTCCTAGGGTCTAGGGATGAACACTCAATGTTTTATAATATTTAAATGAGTTTCGGGTCAAAATGACCCGAGGGAAGGATGAGGGTTAGTTAATTTTCCATTCAGTATTTAACTTACATTTTACTTCAGCTTTATTTCAATTAAAGAAAAGTTAAAAATAGTTTTTGTAAGTTAAAAAATTTCCAACCTTGTTTTAACACTCAAGCAAACACTCATGCAATATATTTTTTTAGACCAATTAAAAAATGGGTTAAACTTTACAATAAGGTTTTATTGGTTAACATGAACTGCACTTATTAATCATACAGCATTTATTAATCTTAATGTTAATTTCAAAATTTACTAATACAGTATTAAATGTTTTGTTATAATAAGGTAATGCACTGTGAACCAACATGAACAAACGATGAACAGCTGGATTTTTTATTAACTAACATTAACAAATACAGTAATTTGTGTATTGCTCGTGGTTAGTTCATGTGAGTTAATACATTAACAGATGAAACCTTCATAACACAGTTATTTTAGTGTTTTATGATATTAATATTTAGCTTTTTTTATGTTTTGAGTTTAATATTGGAGGATTTTCGACCAATGAGATTTCCAACCAAATTCAAACCTCATGGATTAGAATGGAAGAGTTTGTCACGATAGGCTGCATTGCGTTTTCATGCCTGGTTAGGACGTGATGATGGAATGATTCATGTTTACTGTTATTATGTTGGCTTCCTAACGCTCACCGTTTTCTTCTCATTCCTGTAGCTTCGTAAAACTGGTCAGGTTCGAGGCACCAGTGCTGCTCACGAACAATGAGGCAAAACTACAAGAATCCAACCACGATGACGCCTGACGAAAGGCATCAACGCATCCAACAAACCGGCCAGCGGCGGCGCCGTCCTCCTCCACCAGACCGAAGAATGACACAATGATCAGTAGTACTGGACAGGGTGGACACACTTGTGCGCTGGACGACATTTGACCTGTTTTCTAGATTCAGGCGGGTCCATCCAGTGACTCTTACCACGTTGTTAGGACGTCTAGAAATATCAAGAGTATTGCTGTATGGTTGTGTTATTCTAATTCAGAAAAAAAAAAAAACGACTTAATTTTGGCAGGCATCGGACCAATTATTTGTTTGTTTTTGTTTGGTTATATATCTGTGCGTATTGAGATCTTTACTTCCCTGTCTGTGTTTAGTCTTTTCTCCCCTAGATGAAGCCCTTCTTTTGAGTTGCTTTATTTCCTAATCATTTTTAAAGGGGTTTTAGATTTGTCCTGTCAGCGTAGTCCTGCCATCTTGTTTTTCTGGGGAAATGTGTGATGCTGCTTGCACGGCATGCACATTTGTGCGCTAAAACACACGTCCACCCCGCAGAATGGATTATTTTATTCTGCGAGTGGCTTTTGCATGAGCTCAGGCATGTTAGCGGCTGTATTTGAGAGGGTCTCCGTGCTCTCAGAGACCCCTCATGTGACCCCCCCCCACACACACACACACACACACCCAGGAGGACTCTTCAGATGAACATGGTTCTCCACTCCTAGATCCAAACTAATTACCGGAGCAAATCGCTGCTGCTGCTGTTTTTAATTTTTCGAGTGGCTGTAGGACAGGCAAAGTGCTTTTATATATCGCTAATCTACCTGTAACGCTCTCAGGGTTCCCACGGCCACAGAAAACCTGGAGATATCAGGGAAACGTGATTTCCAGGCCTTCATTCAGTTTCATCTAAATTTTCAAAATGATTTAATTTAGTCCCTCAAGCACAAATCACAGTTATAACAGCGCGGTTTCCAATGAATCTAAATGGTCCTTTTGAGGTCTAACTACCTTTCCAGGTGGATGAATCTCTGGTCGCTGACATTTCTCAGTGCTGATCCTCTTCTGGTATCCTTGCGCATATTATGCAAATATTACTGGCGTTGTCATGACAACAGATTTAAATTCGCTGTCCCTACACAGGCACAGTCAGTAAGAGACTATTGCAGGAGGCTCATGTAGTTTTTTTGTGTACTTATTTAATGCATTACTGTAATTGCAATTTATTTATTTTTTTGCAAGGGACAAATCAGCATTTTCTCAGATCTACATTGCGCTTGTATTGAACCCAGATCTTTTATTTAATGAAATTTAACGCATACATACACTAATGGCCAAAAGTTATGTCCAGCCTAGGAAAATTGACATCTTCACCCTTTATTCAAACATTAAAAATGTACGATGTTTTTGTTAGCATATTGCATAGTTGAGCTTGGAGTCGATTGTTTTATTCACGATAATGCAATGAAGCAACAAATTGTGCGATCGTTTTTGGCCAGACGTAAGAAATTAACAACGCATGCGAATAGCGAGTGAACCAAAGAAATATTAAAAACTATTTTAAGAAATATTAAAAAGCATATTTTTCTATGCATGCTCTTGTTTGCATAGCAAAGTAAAACCTGAAGCTGTAGTTTTCTCAGATTCCTCACATTTGATGGTTTTATTGAACTTGTAGGGTCCTTAAAACAAACCCCCCCTCCGGACATCACTTCTGCCCACTACTGTATCTATGTAACTCATGTATTTCTATAGGAATATTACAAGCTCTATCATATTCTTCTGGTCACCTGTAAACGTTGTGGGAACCCTGAGCTCTGCACATGAATGTGTGCGTGTAGACGCCTCAACAGATGCTTAGGACGTGTTTCAAAGAGCTTGATATTTGTATAGTTTCTATATCGTACCAGGTCAGAGCTAAGCGAGGATGTGCACGTAGAATAATTCTACTTCCTGTTGTCCTCGCCTCTGGCCGTCCTGCACCAGCTCAGATCATCCAGCCTAGCAAAAAAAAAAAAACCCGTCTTGACCCGCAGTGCAGGGCTGTTTTACCTGCTCCTTCATAGAGGTTTTTAAAGTGTCCCGTGTGTGTGCGGTTCTCCAGAGGATCAGATTTGTATCATTATACTGTGGCCAGTGCATTAGTGTCTGTTTTAATAGATGGGCTTTCATGGACAGCTGACGGCTGGAGTTTGTGCACGCAAACCAGGGCCTGATGTCTGCGTTGAAACGTGCCGCACATTTGCAATAGTCTTCAAGCCGGATCGCATGTATTGCTGCTTAACGTTCCTCCCATTTCAAGGTCCACAAATGTTCACGCAATCATGCAACTTGTCATGCGATGGGCTTCAGCCTTCATGGCAGCCGAGGTGACATTATAGTGCACCAGTGTTTCTTTCTTTTCTCTTAGGTCGGGAGGAAGTCATGTTTTGTTTGTTCCTTTTCGTATGTTCTCTAGAGCGATCAGTGCACTGACGTCTGTCTGTCAGACACGTCTACTGTCTGGAGTCTCACGGATCGTGGTTTACTTTTGTACACGTACAGGGCTTTTAGGCTAGCGGGTGGGCATGGGCGGTTCAGGTATCATGAATCTGTCATGTATTGTACTCGAAGCTTGGAGACTTTCTTTCTTGGGGAATTACTCGATGCTGTTTTACTGTCTTTCTGATCGTTTGTTTGAAAAATCAGGGGAACTATCAATGAATGTACATTGGTGTGATTTGATTATGTTTTTTGTTTTTTCCTGCAGCTTTTGATTTGGTTATAAATTTAACACTTAACAATCTAATAAATTTCGACATCAGTCGTGCTTGGGATTTTATTTTGTTTTGTTGTTTTGTTTTGTCACAGTTCTGGAAAACAACCTGGATTTATCCAGTCATTTTAAAACGGGAAAATCTGGAGAGAAAAACAATTGCACAAAAAATATATGATTAATAGATATTTTAAAAAAAATGTTTTATTGATAAACACGTATTATATATTAATATTATTAATTATATATGATGGTTTAATTTAACTAAATGTATACATTTATATTTATACTAATAAGTATTAGTCATTGCATAAATATAAGCAATGCATTTGCTACAGTATTCATCTTTAACACTAGTTAATAAAAATACTACTTTTTTATTGTCAGTTCATGTCAAAAAGTATTCATGTTAAATAATATTAAGATACAACTTTTAATTTTAGTTATGTATTCGTAAATGTTAAAATTAATGTTAAAGGGATAGTTCACCCAAAAATGAAAATTTGTCGTCATTTAATCATCCTCAAGTTGTTCCAAACCAAAGGAAGATATTTTGAAGAATATGGTTAACCAGATCCCATTGACTGCCATATGGAGGGGGGAAATATGGGTCCCAAAAACTCTCTGGTTACAGAAGTTCTTCAAAATATCCTCATTTATGTTCAACAGAAGAAAGAAGGTTTGGAACATCAGAGATTAATAAATACTTTAGACATATTTTTCATTGCTAGCTCATGTAAACTAATTTAGTTTATTTTTAGTTGAATATGTTTCTGTCAGAAAATGTCTGTTTCTGTCATTTGTGGCCAGTATGATCTGATTTGTCCCCGTTGTGATCAGTGTTTGTGCCTGACAGCAGCACTAGATGGCACTGTTCCTCTTTGTCAAAGAAGCAGGTAATGATTTCTAGACCAGAGGGACCTACAAAATAAGTCTTATGGCTCTCCATTTATTATCCTTTTATTAGTTTAATTTCTTCAGTCATACCTATCAATAAATGGCCACTTATATTTCACCATAAAACCTTTTAGTAGCTTTATGGCTGTGGTTTGTGAGACACAGTCTAGTTAGTAGTATAGGGTTTATATGTCTACAATTTCTTAATCACTATTCATTCAAGAGCTTTTGTTGTAAAGAGGAATAATTTGACCCATGCTGCAGCAATGAGCTCTAAAAATACATCACAATCACCGGTTACTTGCAGGAAATTAACCCTGAAGACACATTCATTATCTCTGCCTGCCATTCGTCACAGCTTGAAAATGAAGCCCGTTTCATGCATCTGCTAATTTACTAATTAACTGATGCATATTTACTACATTATCCGTGCATAAAGGAATATGGCTATTTAAAGGATTTTGGGAATGACTGAATATTTACACCGAAGCGTTTAGGATTTCGTTCAACTTTATATTATGAAAAGGCTGTGTAAACGAGAGAACTAGTGTTTCGCACATAGAATCAAGCTTTTTTAGTAGGCTTCGTATTTTTATTTGCATTGTTTTTATAATATGTAAATTTGCGGGTAGAAAAATGCATCCCAATGTAAAATCAAAAAATGACTTCTTATTTACATTGGGATGGATTTTTCTACCCACAAATTTACATATACATGTATAATATTAAATCAATAAATAATTGTAATAACTGTTATTGATACATATACCTAGAAATGTAGATCTACTATTTGTAAAAGAGAAGTTTAAGACATAGTGTTTTTCTTTTGTTTATTATTAACCTATTATATCAATACGTTATACATCTCTTTTAGGCTTCCTTAAGCGAAGCCCCGCCCCTTGTGCGTCAAACCCCGCCCCCTGCGCATGTGTGCCTGTGTCGGCATTGGTGAGAAATCAGCGCTGGAACAGATGAGGGAATGTCAAACTTGTTGCCGATGCCCGCGGCTCAACACATCCGACACAAGGATACATGAGAAAATCCTCCTGGAGCCACAACCATTTGATGGAACAGCGCGTACAGCACGGACAATATTAAAGAAAATGGCGATTAATTTCTATGCTGAATACATTTCAAACTGTGGCGACAAAAGGGATCCTGGGCTCTCCAGTTTATAAACGCGCGCGCACCCACGGCGGCGCATTGGGTTTCCTCACAGGACCGAACGCACGCGCGAAGTTCTCCTCAGAGGAGCGCCGATTTAATGCTTTCATTTACTCTTTTTGAATTCATGTAAGTGTTTTTAATATTGTATAATTAGTCGGGCTCGCATTGCATTGGAGATGTGAACATGGGACATGTACTACGCGCGCTGGTTTGCACTCCTCTGGATATATGTTGAACGACTTGGGGACGTTACGCGTTGAATGATGAGTTTTATGAAGATGCACGTTTTCCAGGATCGTTGCATTGAGGATATACATAGAGGAGCTCGCGCTTTTATGCTTGTGCTGGATTTGAGGTACTTCCAAATGTCATCTGATCCCTCACTTTCGCATCATTACATGTTTATTAAAATGCATGTGAAACAAAAAACTTAATATTTTTTAAATAATTTTGTTGTTGAAAATGTATAATTATATGGATTACTAAATTAGCTCCTGAGGCCAAAAAAAAAAATGTTTGAAAGTACAAAAAAAGGATTGTTTGATTTATTTATGTCTCTTTTTTTATTTGCAGTGACAAACAAACAAAAGGAATTTAATACCCATAGACTGAAAATGAACTCTAATTATAACAGTGCCGGATTTCATATGAAAGGGCCGTCAGTAGCTGTGGAGCCGATGATGGGTCCCCTAAACGAATCCCCCATGCAGGGACTCAACTTCGTCTCAAATAGAGACCAGTATGGATTCCAGACTCATGGCCATGGGGATATGCTCACTATGGGAGTTCAGCCACAGCATCAACTCCACATGCAAGGACCGTTCAACCATCAACCTCCTAACCACGACCAGCACTCACATCTGTACCAGGATAGCGTACCCTCTTGCCTGCATGGGGACAGACACATGGGTTTTAATAGCAGTAACGCGGGTCACCCGCATATGTTTGAAGGAGGATTCGGTCAGCAGCTCGCGGAGGCGCAGTCGCGGGAATGCATCTCGCAGCAGCATCAACAGAGAATGGCCGCCATGCCTGAGTTTCAACCGCACGGCCATCCGAACGGGAACAATGCCGTTCCAGCACCGTGTCTTCCCCTAGACCAGTCACCGAACCGCGCCGCTTCGTTCCACGGCCTACCGTCCTCGTCCCCTGAAACCCACAGACTTGAACATTACAGGCTTTTCCCGCAGGGCCGGATGGGGGGATCAGAGCACTGTTTTCCCTGTGATCCTCTGACGGGGAATTTCGATATGACAGGATTCTCCACCCCGGATAATTCAGAGCACAAACCGCCCTATTGTGAAACGGGGAACCAAGTGGCAGGGGGTCATTTTTCCACTTGCAACCGAAGTGGTTCCCGAGGGCCCATGATGGGCGGCTCGAAAGTCGACCAGCAGCTACCTCAGCAAAACGTGTTTTCGGACCGATTCGGGAACAGAGGGAAAATGGACCCGGGGGTTAACGCCAGACACCACCTCATGGCGCAGCAAAGACCGGGACCTGTCGCCAGGCAGAACCCTGGCTCTCCAGCCCTTCCGCGTTTTTATCACACTCCGGACTATGTAGCGAACAATGCGGACGTTCAAGGCGGTGGCCCGATGGTCCACGTTCAGCATGGCCACCTCGATCGGCCCATTCATAGACTCAACAACCATAGCATGCATCCCTTCGGGGAGCCAGTGTTTGATGTCCCCCAGCTTGCCCCTCAGCCCCCACATCACCCTCACCTCAGCTCACTGCCTTATTTGAATATGGCGAAAAGGCCACGGTTTGATCTCCCAAATGGCTCGGCTGGAGAGAGCTGCAGCCCCCTAAGCAACACCTTACATAATCGGTCCAATCTTGAGAGCCACCTCTCCCCCTCAGCTTTCCCCTCTCCCATGGGGGACTTCACATCTCATGTGACGGATGGGTTTCCATCGGGCCCCCTACCCTTGAGCTCCGGCCCGCAGCAGCAACAGCAGCAGCGGCGGCAGAACGCAGCGATGATTATCAAACAAATGGCATCGAGGAGCCAGCAGCAGAGAATGAGGCAGCCCGACCTGCAACAGTTAAGTCTCCACGGGGACGTCACATCAAACGGCATGGTGTGCCGAGGCCCTCTGGGTAGTGTGTCTCAGTCCAATTTTGAGAAGAAGCATAATTTTCATGGAAACTTTGACAGCCCCCACCTACCTCAAGAAAACTCATGGTTTCCTGAGCCACAGCAGCATTGTAGAGAAACAAACACACATGCCTTGGAGCAGGCGGAGAACGGACACGGCATTATTTTTAGACAAGGCGTCACAAGCATGGACATGCAGTCTTTGAATTCTCCGGGAGCGCATCACCCGTTCGAAAATAATGTCAGCAATCCTCTGCAGATGCAGTCTCCTGATGAGAGCAACATGCAGGCAGGCGCACCCACAGACAGGAGGCCGGCTGAATTCGGAGGAATGGCGATGAGAAGGCAGCACAGCTTCCCTCCTGGAGGGCCGAGTCAACAGGGAGCCCCCCAGAGCAATCCTCCAGGATTTAGCTCCTCTCCAGGGAATTATCCCGCCCATCCCGAGTACCTCTCCAACCAGCACCTGTCAGTCAATAAGCTTGGGGCCCTCTCTTTGGGGAATTTGAACAAAGCCAGTACAAAAGACAGTGTGTTTGGCCAAAGCTGTCTGGCAGCGCTTTCCACGGCCTGCCAGAATATGATCGCCAGCCTTGGGGCCCCAAACCTCAATGTGACTTTTAATAAGAAAAGTCAAAACGAGGCCAAACGCAAAGCAGGTCAGGTTGAGCAGGACATAAATAGTAGCGGCCCAGGGGCAGAGTATTTCCAGAGCAATGCTTCTCAGAATAGTCAAACGACGCCTTGCTCTGGGAATAACAACAATACGATGACGGGTCAAAGTGGTACGGGCCAGATGGTGAAAAGGGAAGCGAGCACCCTTTCCCCAAACGATAACATGGAGTGTGGATGTGAGGGGAAAATGGCAACAGGCAGTGGCAAGGGGAGGGGGAAGAAGAGACGAGACAGTGGGCACATCAGTCCCGGAAACTTTTCCCCTCCATGCAGCGGCGGTAACCCCGTCGTCAGTCCGGGTCAGCAGGGCTCCGCTTTGAGCATGGGTTTGGAGAGCCGAGGGAAGACCCCGGAGAGGTCTCTGGTCTCCCCTTCCTTCGGGAAGCCCGACCTGGCCACCTCAATGGACAGCGGGATTCAAAGCGTGGGCAAATCGGATGGCGTTTCGCCGTGCATGGATTATTTAGATGAAGCCAGCCCCAACTACAGCACAGAGGACCCGAGGCCTTGCAGAGCTGGCGTGAAGTGTAATTCTGAAAACAGGGCGGGCTACAGTGACGCGCCCTGCATGGAACAGGTGCGGACGCCATTGAGCAACACGGGCCAGGACGAGGTGCATCCTCTGGAGATTTTGCAGGCTCAGATCCAGCTGCAAAGGCAGCAGTTCAGCATCTCCGAGGACCAGCCGATGGGAGGCAAAGCGGGCAAAAAGGCAGACTGCCAGGCCGCTCTGAACGGAGAGTGCACCCTGGCCGGCTCTAGCCCGGTCACAGGCAAGGGCTCCGTGAATACCATTGACCTTGACTCTCTCATGACAGAGCAGCATGCCACCTGGTACGTCCCCGGCAGCAAGGCTCTGATAGAGGACCCCGGGAACGACAAGTGCCTGGGATTCTGGGATCGAACACGGGGCCAGAGTGACAACAAAGAAGGTAAACTTCATTGACTTGCAGTGAGAGCATGATGAATTGGTGTTTTTATGGACTGTTGAGTTTACTTTGATGGCTTAATGGTTGAATAATGAACAACCCAAGGTAGCTTAACCTCAGGCGCAGGGACCCATTTACAACTAATCTGTCACCCAGAAGTGAGCTTTAATTAGCACACTTTAAAACACTCAGTCTTCAGCTGACAGAAAACAGGATGCAAAATAATAATTAACCCACTGACAGCAGAGAAAGTTTGTTTGGCTCTGCAATTTGCAGTACAAATTGCAATATATATATATATATATATATATATATATATATATATATATATATATATATATATATATAATAGCAGTAGTATTCATGTTTCTGATATTATTGAACATTTTACACAAGACATGCAAGCAACTAAAATATATACAATGTAAAATCCTACATTTTGGGGCTTTCACTAAATGTTTTGACTTACGGATTATTTTTTTATCTAATACACAGAGAGGATCTGTAATTCAGATTTTAATGCAATTTAAGTGCATTCAGATCCTAAGTGCAGATCCTTTTTGTGTTTTAAATGTAAGTACAGATGTAAGCGTTCATTTTATTCTGAAACCTGTGCTGTGTTTAGAAAATATGTCTCCAATGTGTTCCTGGTAGCGTAAGTGTTTTTACCCCAGGCTTTCTTATCAAATTATTTACTGGAAACTTTACACGGCTGTTCAGATGTATTGTCAACGGTATAAAATATCAGTCAAGAGCATCGTAGGTCACGCAGCTCCAGTTCCTTGAATTTCTCGTTGAATGCCCCAGCTAAGGCATGGGTGTTCTTGCGTTATTGTGGAAACAAACATTGTCTGAGGAGGTTAGTGCAGCCAAGTTTGCGATTGATTTGACTACAGGCACGTTAGAGCTCGCAGTGGCGTTATTAACCCTTGAGGCCTGATAACAGAGGGTTAAACGCAGGCATCGGGCGCAAGGCCAAGATTCAGTGCAGTTTTAACTCCGAATTCTCTTCCCTGTCACTTCATGCTTCTTGATTGGTCCCGTCGGTCCTGCAATCGCGCGCCATCAGATATGTCATAATCAGACGTGTGGCATCACATTCATGAGGGGATGTGTTTGATTTTCAGGATAGTTGAGAGGAAGGTCAAAATGATTTTCTTTACAGGAATATCTCAAGCACGTGCAACTTGCAACACAGCCAGATGCACAACAAACACACCGGAGACCACAAATGTGTGTTTTCTTTTTTTTATCTCTATTTCCATCTTTTGCGCCAGGTTTTGTTAAATGATTAAGATGAAATTATTTATTTTGTTATCTGCTTTTAATTTTTATTTGATATATAATTTTTTATACACACACACACAAACACACACACACACACACACACACACACACACACACATAAATATAAAATAAAACAATATATGTATATTACTGCTGTTAAATCAATTAATTACATCTTGCATACCTTTTTATATCGTGTGTGCGTATAAACAAAAGCTTTTATTTTAGATTATAATAATCACAATTAATCAATATGACAGCACTAACATATATATATACATATATATATATATATATATATATATATATATATATATATATATATATATATATATATATATATATATATATATATATATATATAATACTTTTTTATTGTAAAAAATGCATTACCAGCTAAGCAAAAGATATTTTATGGTATAAAACGCAATAATTTCAGGAGTGTGATTTAGATGCATCTTGACCAAATCTAGAACAGATGTAAGTTTGAAAAGGCATGTTATCAGAATGCAATCTGATCAGAAAGTCCTAGCTATCTCCGACTCTGAGTTTTTTCCCCACTATTTTGCCTAATAAATAGAGAAGGTTGTCAGATGCAATTTCTCAGACGGGGCTGTCGGATATTCTGACAGCTTTGTGGTTTTGAGAATAAACACTAAAGGCCAGAACAGACAGAAAACAAAGGAGACGATGCAATGGTCTCCTGGGAAAACGACTCAAAACAACACTCCAGAAACAGTCGGAGAACACAGGTATAGCGGTGCGTTTTGTGAGGAAGGGACGTCAGTGATGTGAGGAGAAAAGAGGGCTTGATATCTATGTGGAAAATATCAGCAAACAGTGTACACTCCAAACGCTGTGTAACTTGCAAAAATGAGCTTTGAACATTTTCCCTGTTTGTCAGACAAAGCTAGATATCTCAAAAAACACATTTGTAAGCAGTGTGCAAGTTGCATATCCTAAAATAACCATCCGTAGCTTTGAACGTTTTCCTCATTTATCATAAGTACTCGGTTGTTTTCATCTGTTGTAATTGTCATTTGCATACAGCACGGGCTCTTTGTAATTAAATTTATTCAGCTAATATCTCCCGTTTGCGTGATCGATAGCGATTTGAGCGTTACATGTGCAGATGCACACCTTTCTGTGGGAGTGTTTGTTTGCTGAGCAGAATTAATTAGTCTCTTCTTGTGTCCGTGTGATACACTGTATTTTTCCGCCAGGAATGTCAGGGTGGAAGCACAAAAAGAACACACACACACACACACACAATCTTGTCTTGGCATGCATTGAATTCCACTTCAGCGTTTTGTCAAGGGACAGGCCTGTATCGTCAGAGATGCATCACTTTGATTTGTGCATCATCTCTCCATGATAAACATTCAGGAGCCGCTGACCTAAAAATATCAATTCTGACATTGTTTACTCACCAACCCTGAATTATTATCAGGTTGCACTTTATTTGGTAATTACAGTGTCCTTGGTATGTATGTAACATGTATTTACCATAGTAATAACACTAAAGTATGCATAATTAACCCTATAGTAAGTAAATGTAGTTAATTACAATCACTCAATACTTAAATATATAATTACACTGTAATAAAGGATAACACTTAATTTTACATCATCCTTGTGACATATGTTACATGTATTTACCATAGTAATAACAGTAAATGATGCATAATTTCATGCAACTAACCCTCAAACAAACCCTAATCCTATAGTAAGTACATGTAGTTACTTAATATTACTCAGTGCTTAAATATACAATTACACTATAACAAAGTCTGTGTTTACAGTGTAATTATACTGAGTAATAATAATTACATGTACTTTGTTTAGCTTCGTTGCATGTAATTAACCACAATTTATAGTAATTTCGACATTTACTAATGTAGCGTATGTAACACAAAATAAAGTTTTACCTAATATTATTATGTGAAGCACAAAAGGAGATATTAGGCAGAATGTTCAAGCTGCCATTTTCCGTAAACAATAAAAATGCACAGTGATTTATTTTAAAATTACAAAAGTGCTATAATCTATCATTACAACTCTATATTATATTTTATCACCCAGCTGCAATCTGCTAAACACATGAAGATATAATAAAAACGAACATTTTTCTGTAAAGTGGCTTGGAAACGACATGAAAGTGCTATACAAATACATTTTGTAATTGAGCACGTTGCAAGTGAGGGTTTTTGTGTTTAAGTTTATTTGCCTAGTGTTTTCCACAATTCATATTGTTTCAAAGCAACTTCACCGAACATACTTGTTACAATTACCATGAGTCTGAATGACTCGAGGCGAGTAAATAATGACTGAATTTTAATTTCTGCAGTGCTTCTTGTGGCTTAAATGCCCAGAGCCGTTACGGCTAGATCATCCCTCGAGCCCAGAGCCAAGATGTAAATTTTCCGTGTCACCTCATATGTTGTTGTAGTCATACGTGTCTCTAAGATCACTTGTGTTTCTTCTTAGCCACCCCACCCTCAGAAACATAAACCAACAAGTTTCTCCCCCCTCGTTTGTAAGTGAGCGGAGCCTGTGAACGGCATATGGAGCAGAAGGGTGTTGCTTTTCCATGCGTACGCTTTAGTGCATGTGTTGCGCTGGCCAAGAGAACACGTCTAAGAGCCAGACAGAGCAGTCAGCCATCCAGACAGCAGTCAGCCATCCAGACTGGGCCCCACAGCTGGCCCGCTTTCCCAGCCCTTCCCCTCTTCCAGCTTCAGGCCCGGCGCTCATGAAGGCGATCCCTGTCCGCGGTGTGGCGGCGGGGAGGGGGGGGCAACGGCCCCAGGGCTCTGATGTGAAACTCCTTTAGTGCTTTGGGCCCTCGAAAACTGTGAAAAGCTCTTTCATATCCCTTGGCCTGAGTCCCGCGCTCTCTTTAGAATATTTTAGAATAATTTCATTCTAATTTGTCAATGGAAATTCAAACCATATAACAGCATATAAAAACAGGTTCTGGAGGGACTAGTTTATGTAAAAGAGCGCGGCGGTGCCAAGCTATTTCCACGCTCTTGTGCGGGGAGGAACCCACTGCGTCCCCTGCAGTTCTGCTGGCTGCCGTTGAGAGACTCGCCATATAAGCGCTTAACAATGATATGGACACAATCCCGGCGTTTGAGTAATGAAGTCGGCACTGTCGGGATGATTTGCAAGATGGAGTTTAAAGGACGAGTTCGTGCAAAAGTTTGAAGAGTATCCTGGCTGCTCTTTAACATGTTTGTTTTGAACGACCCTACAAGTTCCTTCAAAATATGAGGATTTTAAATATGGAGGAAGAAACAAACACTAAAATTATTTGGCAAAAAGGCTAACAGCTACAGGTTTTATTTTACTACGCACAATAAAGCATTGAGCAACAAAAAGCTCACATTGACTACAACATAATCAGTTATTAATGTTTTTTGCATGGTCATAATTTCTTTCTAGCCTGGCTAAAATGACGGTGCTCAATTAGTATATATATATATATATATATATATATATATATATATATATATATATATATATATATATATATATATATATAGTATATAAACAATCAACTCCATGCACAACTGTGCAACGTGCTTTCAAAATCTTTAGTAAAATTGGAATAATATTTTAATAAAGGGTAAAAAAGGCAATTTTCCTTGGCCTGGATGCGATTTTGGCCACTTCTGTAAACTGCGTTTCCAATAAAATGCCTTATTGAGATTGAAAAGTCAGTGTTTAAGTCACATTTTATTATTGCATTCAGAAAATAATGTGAAATACCTGTAAATGAATTGTTTTCAAACATTATGAACACCATAAACTCGATTGAAATGAAACGCATACGGTAAGGCTTTATTTTATTGTTTCTATATGTACTTACTGTAGTAATAACACTAAACTATGCATAATTACAAGTTGTACATGTAATTCATTAATATAACTTAATAAGTATCTGAGTAAGTACAATGTAACTGTGCCTTTAAAATAAAGTGTAGCCAAATATGTTTCTAAAACAAGCTAATTCATTCTAAACCGAGTGATTTAAAGCTAAACTGAAACTATCGGTGTGTGGGAAATGTGTAATTCAGATAAACTGATAACTAAGCTCTCATTCGGCACAAATACAAAAGGTGCAGACGTATAAATATAGTGTGTAAATCATTTGAGCTTTCATCATTCGGAAAAGACTGGCCAGGGTATGAGGGTCAGTAAATGATGACCACTGAAATGTGTTTAATTCCAGACGTCAGCGATGTGATTTTCATGAGTTTGTCCATTGTGTCTCCTCACAGGTCATGGGTAGGAGCGCTCCTCTGATGGCTCTCCTCAGCGTATTACTGAAAAAAAAAAGGTAAGGCGATCAAATCTATCAGATATATCCTTCACAGACAGACCTAGCAAGTCATTTTTGCTTGTGTGATTTCATATTCATGTGCAAAAATGAATGTTTACAAGCCAAATTCTCTGTGAAGAACTAAGAGAACGATCCACCAATCAGAGAACGCACTGTTACCATGGAAACAGAATTTGCTCCAAAAAAGCTCATCAGTCGCCGCCCACTCCCATAAAGCATTGCGAATGATGTAATCAAAACCGCCTCCTTACACTCTCAAACTACTGGTAAACCGGAATATATTTCAATAAACAAAATATACTGATTTAAAATATATTGATTATTATTTATTTATAGTAGATTATAATATGTTATATATGTTGTGTATAATACATGATTCAGTGTTAAGATACTATTATAGTTTTATTTATAATTTTTTTTAATTTTAGTTAACTTTTGTCCTTTTTATAATTAATTTAATACTTAATATATCTATTTCTTTTTAACGTCAGTTTAAGTTTACTAAGTTAACTAAATGATTATGAGAAATATTTCCTTACTAACATTATATATTTAATTGTATTTTATTTAAGTAAATAAAAATGTGTTTGTTTTTTAGTTTTAGGTAACTAATAACCCTGATATAATTATAATGATTATAAAATATTAACAATAAGCTGTTTTAAGTCAATAGTTATATATTAAAAGCTACGTATATATTGGAATATTTTGCAATTAACATAAAATATATAGATTATAATCTATTTACAATCACTTATATTGTGCATAATATATGTATAATGTTACAGAGATACTATTATAGTAACACTACTATAATTAGTTTTTATTCATATATTTTTCGTTTTATTTTAGTTGAAGTTTTATGTGTATATTTTATTTTAGTACATCAAGTTAAACTAAATGATAGAGAAATGTTTCCTCGCCAATTTTATATTTTATTTTAAAGTTAGTTTTTCTGTAACTAATAACACTGATGTAAAATATTTTATTTTATACTAATGATAGCTTTTGTGTGTTGATTGTTTGTATCATTCTATATTTTGACTTTTTATTAATTTTTATTAATTTTTTCCCTTTTCCATTGTTGCACTTTGAGATTCTTTGAAATGTATAGTGCGTTATAAATAAAATATTATTATTATTAGATGATTTGAAGTTAATGGACGCTTTCATCATTCGCAATGCATTATGGGATGCGTTGCGTTCGATCAGAGTGTGTGATCTTGTTGGTTTAGATCAAGGTTTGAACTCTTTATTTTTCATAAATGAGTAAAAAAACACTCGAGGAACGAAGGCCTCGCCGTGATCTGCACCGACTCTGTGCCATCTGTGTCCCGCCGTTGGAGCGCGCCGACTCCCGTCGCTATGTCCCGGCGAATCCACGGCGGCGGGATGACTGACATGTGTCGCGTCTCTCCACAGGTGCTGCTCGATCTCGCGGTGAGGGTGGGGGTGGGACCTGGAGGAAGCCACCCGCGGTGTCCGGAAACCTCGGGATGCGGGGATGGGGGTGGGATGGAGGGGCCCCTGCTGTTCCTCTCACTTCCAGATGCGACTTAAACTCATCCAGAACAACTCGAACCACTTTGGGACCTCGCTGGCTGCTTTCCGTGACTGTAAGGATGACGGCTGGCTTGGCGTTTTCCAGCAGTAATTGGATACTTTTTTTTTTTTTTTTTACTAGCCCCAGAGAAGCCGCAAAGCTCTCCGGGTGTCCGTAGAGCAAGTCTTCGGGCCAATGAAACCTCTGTAGATTGACTGGAGAGAGGAGAGACAATGGGATACAGGAAATACACAAGCACACCAGACTGGAATCTTGGACAGCGAGGCTCAATTGCTTTTAGTGTATTTTTACCATCTAAAGCCGTTTTTGCCGGGATTACCTCTTTTTTTTTTAAGACTTGCCAGTGAGGGTTTAACTAGTTAGTCTCTCTATAAATATTTATTATCCCTGTTTGTTCAACAAAGCTCCTTTATCGCCGTCCGCCCGAGAACATCATCTTTTTGGCTCACGTTACGGTTTAGAACTCTCGGAATTCTGAGCAGTAAAGACAGAATTCCGTCACACGAGTTCTAAAGCTTCCCGTTCTCCGAGGTCCGTGTCTGCGGTGGGTCAACCTTTTGACTTTGAAAGGCCAGTGGGGGTTCTGTCCTCTCCCTACTGTTTTTGGAAATTTGATATTCACCCTGAGAACATCCCTTTGTGACCTGCCTGGCCGGCATCGGAATGCCATTGTTTCAAGTCGAAACTCTCCTTTGCTTGGGTTTTCCCTCTTTACCGAGCCTCCATTGAGACCCTGAGCTTCCCTCTGCCTTTAAACCAACTGATGGTGAATATGTTTAGTCGGAATTGGCAGGCTATTCAAGCGAGGACAATGGTTGAAGACAAAAGACTTTCCTTTTAAGAAAATAGGTTTTCTTCTGGAGAGAAAAAGGTCTTTAACCAATTTTTTGGTCTTCAACACCTCTCTGTTTCCTTGTTCTACCTCCTTTCTCCGTTTTTATTTTCTTTCATTATTGTGATATACACGAAGCTTAAAGTGAAGTTATTTGTGCCCGCAGAGTTTTTTGTAAATAACCTGTATATTATGAATCACTTATTAACAATAAATATGTTGTAAATTATGCCTTTTCCTCCGAATATTCTGTCCAGCTGTCATCTCATGAAATATTTTCCTATGGATTGTGGCGTTCTTCCCGTGAGAGAAGCTAAATTAGCGCGCTCTCAATCCTAAATTGTTTTAAAAAGCGGTTTCTGTATGATTAGATCCATTTTTGTTTGATTAGGGGGCACCGGGTTTGAGATATGCCTGAGAAATGCCGTCTTTATGTTTACCCTGAACTAATCTTAAACAGTGGGAAAATAGTTTCAACCGAGAGAGAGAGAGAGAGAGAGAGAGAGAGGAGTCAAACGAGGAGACTGTTTGTGAAATGCTCGGCTACAAATCTCCAGTGGTTTGGACGGGCTTGGAGACTGCTGAAGTCTCTGGAGTATTGATCGTGATTACTCCGGTATTCTTTACGTAAATCACTGCTTATTGATAGTGGAACTCGTTCAAGGATGTGAAGTGAAATGTCGAGCATACAGTGCAATAGTTATTGTGTTTGCAAATCAACCAAGGGCCGTTTCCAAGAAGAATGTATGATGTGCATGTGAACGCACACGACATGTGATGATTACACTTAGCAGATGTTATCGTTCCTCTGATGCTTTTGTTTCCCATATCGAACTGAAATACAATATTGAAATTTAGTAATTGCACGGGCCCCAGATTATGCAAAATGACTAACGTGACATGGAATAAACAATTCATGCATAAACATCAGCAGAAATGTGAGCTACCAGCCGAATGCTTGAAACAAACACCGGACGTTGTGTTATCTGTGTTAGCGAGGAACATGACAGCTAAAAAAAAAAGAAACGTCATTTTGGGTTACGTTAGGGTTTAGAACTCTTGGAATTCTGATCAATAATGACTAAAGAGTTCTAAAGTGTGTGTGTGTGAGTGTGAGTGTGAGTGTGAGTGTGAGTGTGAGTGTGAGTGTGAGTGTGAGTGTGAGTGTGAGTGTGAGTGTGAGTGTGAGTGTGAGTGTGTGTGTGTGTGTGTGTGTGCGTGTGCGTGCGTGTGCGTGCGTGTGCGTGCGTGTGCGTGCGCGTGCGTGCGCGTGCGTGCGCGTGCGTGCGTGTGCGTGCGTGTGCGTGCGTGTGCGTGTGTGTGTGTGTGTGTGTGTGTGTGTGTGTGTGTGTATACACAGTCAAAACAAAAATGAGTCAGACACCAGATATATATTTTTTACAGGTTTGTGCAGGACACTATAGTTCATCTATATAAGTGAGGAGAGCAAAATGATTCAGACACTTTGAGCTGAGCATGTTTCGCTGAAGTGTTTCGTCTTTAATTGCTCAAATGACCTTTGACACCTCAGACTGAACTAAATGAAGCATTGCTCGGTCATTGGTTGAGCTAAATTGGTATTATCTAATTGTGTAGTTAAACCAAAAAGCTGATTGGTTGATTGATCCGTTACATCCCTTTCTATCAAAGTGATCTGACATTATCAAGATTTCTTGATGAGTTTGTGTCATATTTTATTACCATTTTCTAAACTATAGCGGATAAACTGTTATAATGTGAGAAGTGTTGAAGGTGTCTCAATAGATTTAGGTTTGACTGTATCTCAATCACTTTAAAAAAAAAAAAAATTGATTAATGGCGAGTTTTTAATATTTTTATAGTGTAATAATTTACTAATTACTTTCCAAATTAATGTAGAAAAAAACTTAAAGATGGTATATTTTAAATATTTGTTTAATGGCATATTTAAATGAATGAAGGCCAGAATCACTGACACTGATTTTTTTATTTTTTTTTGTTACATTAATGAGGATAAACTTAAAGTGTTACAGTATAATTGAAAGCTATAACAATTTCAACATGTATTAAGCTTTTAAAAAAAAAATGTAAAAAAATTAAGTGAATAATATTCACATAAACCCATTATAATAAATGTCATATTGACCCGTGGGCTTCACATATAATCCATAAACAGAAATTGAATAAGTTATCAAACACTTTACTGTTTGCGCTGCATAACTAATAAATGAAATATAGATGAATGCTTATTAAAGCTACAGTTTCCTCTGTTCCCTTTGTTCTGTGATGATCATTAATGACAGACATCATTAGCGGCTGCTGTCACTTTAAGATCTGCCGCTGCCGAACATGACGCAGATCTGACACGCTGTCACACACATCTATTTCCTCACAACTCTTTGAGTTATTTTAAAGGTGCTACGGTGGCCGACACAGGACAAAAATGCGAACAGAGAGTGATTAACGCTCTGTTAGAGCAGTTTGTCCATTTAGGGCTTCTGTAGAAACATGGAATAGCAACTTCACTGTAAGGGGACATGCGGTGTGTGTAGATAGAAATGCCTCATTCTAAGGTAATAAACACATAACGGTGCATTATATAAGGTGTTTATACTCAACTGAAAACATAGTTATGTGTATTATATTACATTTCTGTCAATAGATCCTCATAAACAGTACAGTACTGCACCTTTAAGGCGGCAGAAATCTCTGTGCTACTGATCGTTCAAGCATGAAAGAGAACTCAATACTGGCGAGCGTCTTTCGGTGTGTCGTGTGTGTGTCAGGACATTCACAGACAGCGCATTTGCTTTTGTCGTGCTTGAATGGTTAAAAAAAAGCATTGGCGTGAATAAGAGCGTGATCATAATGTAACGCTAGCCAAAGAATGACAGAAGAAACGGATGCTGCATTAATTGCTTTAAATATTTTTAACACGTTTTTTTAACTGAAAAAATGAATCGCATGCGTAAACATGTTCATTTTGACACCGCTAATAATGATCACACTATTTTTTTAGGGTGCGATTCACAATATTAACAATGAAATTTGTCTCAATAATCTCCTCATTACTGCTTATTAATAGTTAGTAAGGTAGTTGTTAAGTTTAGATATTGCTGAATTGAGGGATGTAGAATATGGTCATGCAGAATAAGGCATTAATATGTGCTTTACGTGCTAATAAACAGCCAATATCCTAGTAATATGCATGATAATGGTGAGAATTGGACCCAATAACTAAAGTGTTACCATAAATGTGGTAGCATGCGTGACTTTGAATGTTAAAAGATCATTTAGGTGGTGTGTTTTTCCTCTCTTTTACAAGGGGATAATCCTATTGATTTTATGATCCTAATTATGCGTCATTACATTATTAGTTGTATTTTATTATCTATGTTTAGCATTGCTGTTAGACCTGCAAAAGATATTTTTGGTTGCACTTTATTTTACAGCATGTGCACAGAAAGTACTGGTGATAGAAAGTAACCACAGGGGTTGGTTTAGGAGTAGGTTCAGGGTTAGCACCTAGTTATTACCAGTTAAACTGTAAGTACGTAGTAAGTAGTAAGGACCTTTTTTTAAAGATAGTCACTTGATTTTGAAACTAGAAATGTGAGAAATGGCACATCAGCCCCGTGCATCAAACCAGATGAATGCTGCGCTTCAGTTGCGATGTCACAGTGTTGTATCATCAGTCGTGTGTTTTGTGCCCTTTACACGTCTTTGATATTTGTGTCTCTGTTCCAGTGCAACGGAGAAGGAGTCAATACCACTGCGATTCTGATTCCCAAGAGTGACGCACCGTCTAAGAGACGGAATCTCTAACAGGAAACGCAGTCTGAAAAATGTCCTAGTGCAGTTAGGCCGAAGGTGCATTTTCTTTGGCTGGCGCCAGACATTCTTGCTCTTGTTTTTCCAATTTACTGGAGCTACAGTGAGACAGTTTTCCCATTTGGAGATGACTGCAAACCTCTGCTTTTACTATTGTTGATTATCATTACGAGAGCTGCTTTTAGTTTCGGTGTCGCATTAGTCATCATCAAAAGCACGGAAAAACGTTATTAATGCTTAAATTAGATCTGCACATTTTTAGTTGGGTTTAATCGATCGCTGAACTCTGCCTTTTAATTAATCCGCCCTCCTGATGTCATTACGTCTCACTTAAGCTTATTAAAAACTGATTTGATTTGTTCTGCATCCAACATTAAGCCGTTTGGCTCTTCCAGGCAAGATAGCGCTCGAGCTCTTGTTTGTTTAAGACGCCGATGGCTTTGCCGTTCCCCAGCGCGTGCGTTGGCCGGAGCGCGACCACATGGTTTAGTCCTCACATACATGTTAATATGCAACACAAGTGGCTCTAAAATTGCAGGCCTTTGAGAGCTTTGACAGTCTGTGCATTCATTCAGTCCCAAAGCAGGTTTTCCTATTCATCTCCCCTCACAGAGGAACACCATGGTGGGACTGCTGGAGAACGGGAGGAGGAGGAGGAGGAGGGGTATCTAAGCCCAGCTTGGCTTCAAGAATGGGATTCAGCAATTGGTGTGCAAATGGCAGTGTCTCCCACAGTCCAGCGATCCCCAAGGAGCCCAACAGTGGAGGGCCACTGGCTTGGGTCTCTTGTCTGTCCTCTGAATTTTTCATAGGTCGGCCTTCACAATGCACACTTAAATAGCTGGGCAGAGCCGATGGAAATCAGCATAGAGAGAGAAAGAGGGGGAAAATCCACCCCCACCCCCTGAACAATGGGAATAAACAAAGATTTTGCTATCTTTTTAAGGAGAGCTCATCCAAAAGCAAGCTGCTTGAAAAGAGAGAGACGTTTCTTCTTCAGGAGAGCATGAGGAAAGGGGGATGGAGAGGATCTCTTGTGCTTGGGAATGCTTCGCAATCTTTATATTTTTCTTTCGCTCCCCATTAGGGTGGACGCGTACCCGGGTCGTCTGAAACTTCCTTTTGTTTGCGCTCTATGGGCCGAGGAACCCGGTGGCATTGGCTGCTTCAGGCTGCTTGGATTCACTTAACGCGTCTATTATCTCTAATGGTTTTGGATGGGTTGTAAAGACTTCCATGTGCCTTATCTGGCCGGACTGGGCGGTGGGTGGGAGGGAGGGAGAGACTGCAAGACGTAATTGACTGATTGTTATATGGGGGCCTTCATTGAGAAAGTAAAAGCGCTAAATGTCACTGGCGACATTTAATAACATTTGCATTTGCATTAAATATGTGCATGCGAAGTGTGCCGCTGATTTATTTGGCGGGTCGTAGATCATTCTGACCAGCGGCCCTCCACTGGTCCTGATTTTCTATTGGATAGCAAGTCGTGACTCAATATGGAAACCAACTTATTAATGGTGAAATGTTTTCTTTTGAAAAAAATCCGTTATCCGTTAGCATTCCCATTCATCAGCTTGGCTGGAAGCGCACTGCATGCAACTTTTGCGCATTGTTTTAGTCAATCACCTAGGCCATAAATGTCATGTGACTAATTACCTTGCATTTATTACGTCCTGACAGTGCTGATTGACTGATGGCACCACAAGACCTTCACTAGCCACTATTCTGGCGTCAATTTTACACTCTTCAGAGCCAGGAACTGGTAAAACATCTGCTATGAGGGAATGCTTGCATTTACGTTCATGCATTCTGGCATGTACTTTTATCCAGATATGTATTTTTGATATTACACAATTACATTTAGCAGAGGTTTGTATCCAAGCACCTTATATTGCATTTCTGTCCCTGAAGGCTGAATCACAAGAACTACATTAATATATTGTATTCTTGGATTTTTATTATTAGGGGCCAAGCTCCTATTGTATCCGTTTACAATAATGTCATCTTCAAATTTCTTTTTCGATCTCATCCTAGACGGTTTGTCTGATCTTCATGAAGATTCAATCAGATCATCTTCAGACCATGCTGGCAAAAAGTTAACAAAAGCTTTTTTTTTATTAACTCAACTGTTCTTGATTAATGTGCGAACGAATTGGACGCACGTCTGTATCTCTTAATTTATTCAGACCAAACTTGGTCCAGTTCATCACAAGCATGACCTGAGGCTATACATACAGCGTTTCGGCACAGCGCCACCTACTTGTCCAGAGATATAGATTTTTTTCTTTTAACTTCTGAATGTTTGGCATCTAAACTTGAACAATTCCCAATTTCTGGGAGTGGGACATTTGGATTATTGTCCTAAAATGCTGAATTGTACGACCACATTAGCGCATCGTTATGAAACTCAATATGTGTCATTGGGACTGTTCCCTCAAGGAACTCCAAAACGTTTCGAGACATGGTCAAAAAAAATTATGAAATTTCCAAAACTGCTAATAAATTGAATTAATGTTGCTTATTTTAATGAAACGGGTCTTTATAGATTTCTTTGGTCATGCTGATTTCCTCGAACTTGCTGGCCGCCATTTTGAATTTCTTTGAAAACCTTTGGTCTGATTTTCACCAAAACTGGATCAGATCATCCTCAAACGGGCAAAAAGTTATCAAAAGCTTTTCGATAGACTAGAATGTTCTCAAGTAATGCATCAACGAATTTGTTGGCATGGTCCCAAGCTGATTCTGAGGCTGTACCTGTGCAACGCTTTGGCATATTCACAGCGCACCTACCGGTCAAAAGTAATGCGCAAGTTAATCATATTGAGTGACTTTATTCTTGATTTTTCAGCCATTTTGACTAAAATAAAACATCTTTAATTGCATATTGTTGCTATTTTTCTGAAGCTCCCAGACATGTCACATTGTTCCTTATTGAGCTTGGCCCTGATAATTGCTGCTTGCAGCTATGTTTTAATATTATCATTTTACTATATGTTGCTTGCAAAACATTTAGTCAGAATGCACTTCTGTCACTTTGGATAAATGCAAACGCATAAACATGTAATATAATAATGTCAGCAGCCAATAAAAGAATGTCCATCGTCGTTTAGATGTAGTTTGGTTCGTATTATCTTGTATCCTGCTTTTTTTTTTTGTTCAGGTTGCCATTCATCTAAATCTAATTTGGCTTCTACCAAGTTTCAGATGACTTCAATCTTTGATGACACAGAAATCGTGTAAATCAAAAGCGACTTACACTGAAGGTGTGTTTTTTGTGTAATTCACATTGAACACCGTTTCACTTCTTGTGATCCTTTCCAAACAGACCTGCGAGGCATTTTTGGGTCGTGACCCACCAGTTGAGGACCGCTCATGATCCAGACCATATGGATATGGATTTGGTGGACCCCCATCCCCCACGAGCTTGACTTGTGGCTCTTGGTCGGTTGCCGTACGTATGACTCAACATGGCTTGGGATTCAGGGGTGGAAACATCAATACAGCTTTTTCTTTTCGCCTCTTTTCTCTCTTTTTCACTCCCTTTCCCTCCAATTCCTCAAAGCCCCCCACCTTTAGCTGCTGGCTGACCTCTCCTTGTCTTCGAGAGAAGGCCTCAGCGTGTCAGGAGCTGGGGGGAGCTGGGGGTCTGTGATGGACTGAAAAAAGCAGCTGTGCTGCTGTGCTGACGGCCCACTGAGCGTCTCTCCCCCCGTCACACCGAGCGAAGGCCTCCTGCCGCTTTCCTCTGCCAGGCAGCTGCAGACTCCTCCAGCAGCCCCTCGCTGTAACCCGAGCCGCACTTCAGCTCCCTGAGCTTTGATTAGTGCAGGAAAAACTCAGCTCCTTTTGGACCAAATCTGCGCTATCAATGCCTCAACACCTCCGACTTGTAGTCGATACCATTAGTGAGGGAGGAAACGTATCTCAAAAATCATTGCGATATACCTCTGATAAGTGTAAAACAAGTACTTGTTTTTTTGTGCATTGCTATGCAGTTGCTGACTGACACTGAAGTGAAGTGCTCTTCTTTGGACATTTTATTGTCCGCTAAGTGAAAATTGTAAGACTTAAATCACTAACCCTAACTAGCAATAGTAATAGAGTAAGTTTCTACAAACCATTCAAACAGTCTGCATTTCTCTAATGAACTACGTAATTAATTGGGTAACACGTTACAATAAGTTCAATTTGATAACTTTAGTTTGAATGATTTAACAAACTATTATATCTGTTAATGTTATTTAATGGACCTGAGCTGACATGAGCTATATGAACAGTTGTACTTTAATAACAAAGATTAAATAACACTTTACAATCCAATTCTCATAAGCTGTTTATTAGCACGTATATTACTATGATACTGGCTGTTTATTAATACTTATAAAGCACATATTAATGCCTTATTTTGCGTGACCATATTCATGACTACATCTCGTAATCCCCCAATTCCTAAACTTAACAACTACTTTGCTAATCATTGATAAGCAGTAATTAGGAGTTTATTGAGGCAAAAGTCATAGTTAATAGTGAGAATTAGATCCTAAACTAAAGTGTGACCAAAATATTTAGTAAAAAATCTATTGCTCATAGTTAGTTAGTTAGTTAGTTAGTTAGTTAGTTAGTTAGTTAGTTAAGATTAACTAACAATGATGGATACTTGAAAAGCATTTATTTATCTTAATGTTAATTTCAACATTAATCAATGTAAGCATTACTAAAATCAAAAGCTGTCTCTGTTAATCGATAAATGGACATTAGATAATAATTAACAGTTAACAATGCCACTGTTAGCATCAAGCTACTGGATTCTATGCGCTACAATGAATTTTACCTCAGTTGAAAGGCATTCATTTGTTGTTTTACTGTATATTGCTTTGAAAAGTGTTAAATGCATAATAACTAATGAAATCGTCTTGTTTCTACAGGTGTGTGTGCTGGATTCTAGCAGCATCCCTTTGCTTTCAGACTCCGTTGTAAGGAAAAATGCAATGAAACGACGTCGAAAAAGAAAAAAGAAAGTCGATGTCTCTACTCGCTCGTTTATGTTTATGACTCTGAAGTCTCTGGCTGATTGAAACTTGTAACCAGCGCTACAAAGAGATCCAGCGAAACGCAAACAGTCCATTTGCCTGGCTCTCAGATAAACCCCAGCAGAGAGGTGCTTGATGATTAATTAATCAGCGAACTGGCAGTCTTGACTGAATAATTCATCCCGTGCCCTGTCTGTAATTTCTGCATCTCCATATTAGATTCCGGATCTAACGGGAAGCGCGCGGCTCCACGGCGAGGTTACCTGCTCCGCGGCCCCTGTCATTCACATGCTTAATGAGATGACAGACTCAAAAGTATCTGATTCGCTTTCTAAAATAATTAACCCAAACCTTTACAAATTGGCTCAGCTGATGCAATGCTTGACATAACAAACGTGCTTGGTGAAAGCGCTCTTAATTACTACTAATTATCCATCTCAGCTAATTAATGGCTACCCCGTTGGGTCACTCATTAGAGTCTGTGCATTTTGCATTGACTCAAGGCTTTACATTACAATAGAGTGGCTTTCTAGGTCCACGCCGGCCCGCTGTTGAAGCTTTACTAGTTGACTTTCAGCAGGTAGGTTACCTGATAAGGAGGCTGGAGACAGAGACCTAAGGCTGAAACGGGAGCCGTTACGGAGCGAGAAAGCCAATCCGCTGCTGGGGGGAAACGAGTGGCACTAGGCGTATCAGATCAAAGGAAATGATATTGGGACATGCATGGGTTTATACCACCTGACATGCACGGGTTATTCATATGCCAGTGCTAAACTGTTGCATCGTCCCTGCAGGGAATATCTGCTGAGGCTGCTCAACCATCCATCATTGTCTTTTGTGGTAAAGGTGGTCGACCACAGAAGTCTGTTGGCTAATTAAGAAACCCGGTGAGGTCTTCAGCACGGCTGAATTTAAGAAAAATAATTAGAAATGCATTAAGGTTTTTTGTTCTGTTCTGTTTTTAGGTTTTTTTTGCTGTTTGCTCTATGCAGCAACATAAAAATTGCTATTTGATGTATAATGCTAAAAGTAAAGAGAACCTAATTTCTTAAAATTAATTATATATAAATTATAATATAAAGTTAATGCTGGTTCTGATAGAAAGGTGTCAGAATACACAGAGCAGCTCAGTTTGTTGCGTATGGGGCGGCACAGCCGCTGACCAGTCAGGGTGCCCATGCTGACCCCTGACCCCGCAGAAAGCACCAACAGTGGCACGTGAGCATCAGAACTGGACCACGGAGCAATGGAAGAAGGTGGCCTGGTCTGAGGAATTTGCTCAGTTTTCTTTTACATCACGTGGATGGCCGGGTGTGTGTGTGTCTCTTACCTGGGGAACACATGGCCCCAGGATGCACTATGGGAAGAAGGCGAGCCGGCGGAGGCAGTGTGATGCTTTGGGCAATGTTCTGCTGGGAAACCTTGGGTCCTCCATCCATGTGGATGTTACTTTGCATTATAAATGCTTCAGGAATGGTTTGAGGAGCAACAACAACGAGTTTGAGGCGTTGACTTGGCCTCCAAATTCCTCAGATCTCAGTCCAATCGAGCATCTGTGGGATGAGCTGAAGAAACAAGTCTGATCCATGGAGGCCCCATCTCACAACTCTTTGGACTTAAAGGATCTGCTGCTAACATCTTGGTACCACAGCACAGCTTCAGGGGTTTAGTGGAGTCCGATGTCTCGATGGGGAAGGGCTGTTTTGGCAGCAAAAGGAGAACCAACAAAATTAGTCATAATGTTATGCCTGATAGGTATATATATATATATATATATATATATATATATATATATATATATATATATATATATATATATATATATATATATATATATATATATATATATAATTTTATTTTTGCTCTACCATTCAAAAGTTTGGAATTAGTACAATTGTTTTATTATTTGAAAGAAATTAATACTTTTATAAAAACATTTATTATTGTCTAAAAGTGACAATATAACAATGTTACTAAAGATTCTTGTAACAAGTTCGATATAGTGAGGAAGGAAGAGGACACGGGGGTCGGCAGGACTGTTGATGCTCTTTATTTTCTCAATAACTCAAATCACAACGTGCACGCTTCAGCGTGTGTTTGTCTCTGTATATGCTCAGTTTCGCTTCCGGGTCACGCACTTCCGGGTTCCGGATATCTCAGGGTCTCGCATCAACAGTCCGACTCTCTCTCTCCTCGGTCTCCGGTTCCGCTGGTGTTTTATCCCGTCTCCGCGCTCATTACTAGAACAAGAGACAGGTGTTATTAATCTGCGTCCAACCCACTCACTTACCGCTCGTCCCGCGGCCCTCTCTCCCGCTGCAGACCTCGCTGAACCACGCCCCCCTTGCCACATACCCCCACAGCCCGACTCAGGCCGGGGAGCCGTCCGGCCTGCAGCCCCCCCCCCCCCATTTCTGGAGAGGAAATCGGCCACAGCCATCTGAGCACCCGGCCTGTGGACCACCTTGAACTTAAACGGCTGAAGAGCCAGATACCAACGGGTGATCCGCGCGTTGGTATCCTTCATGCGGTGGAGCCATTGGAGAGGAGCGTGGTCCGAACAGAGAGTGAACTCCCGCCCCAGGAGGTAATAGCGGAGGGTGAGAACGGCCCATCTGATGGCCAAACACTCCTTTTCTATGGTGCTGTACTTAGCTTCTCTCTTGGAGAGCTTACGGCTAATGTACAGCACCGGCCGCTCTCCCCCCTCCACCTCCTGGGCCAGGACTGCGCCCAGCCCCCTGTCCGACGCGTCAGTCTGCAACAAGAAAGGGAGAGAAAAGTCAGGGGAGTGTAACAGCGGCCCGCCACATAGGGCAGCCTTCACTTGGGTAAAAGCCTGTTGACACGGCTCCGTCCACTGGACCGTATCTGGTAGCCCCTTTCTAGTAAGATCAGTCAAAGGGCTGGTGAGGTCCGAATAATTTGGTATAAACCGTCTATAATATCCCGCCAGCCCCAAGAACTGTCTTACCTCCTTTTTGGTCTTGGGCCTCGGACAGGTTGCAATTGCGGCAGTCTTATCAATTTGGGGACGCACCTGCCCATGACCCAAGTGGAAGCCCAGATACCTTACTTCCACCCGCCCAATCGCACACTTCTTCGGATTGGCCGTGAGCCCCGCTCTCCTCAGCGACCTCAGGACCGCCCTCACATGCTGCATATGCCGCTGCCAGTCGTGACTATAAATCACTATGTCATCTAGGTACGCAGCAGCATATGCAGCATGGGGACGCAAAATCCTATCCATGAGTCGCTGGAAGGTTGCGGGCGCCCCGAACAAGCCGAAAGGAAGCGTGACAAATTGGTGTAATCCGAACGGCGTGGTGAAAGCTGTTTTTTCTTTGGACAATGGAGACAAGGGGATCTGCCAATAGCCCTTTGTTAAGTCCAGTGTCGAATAAAATCGAGCCGAGCCTAACCGATCAAGCAATTCGTCAACCCGTGGCATTGGATACGCGTCGAACTTCGACACAGCGTTCACCTTGCGGTAGTCCACACAGAACCTGACCGAGCCGTCCGTTTTGGGGACCAAAACTATCGGGCTCGCCCAGTCACTGTTGGACTCCTCGATTACTCCCATGTCGAGCATTGCGCCTAATTCGTCCTGAACTACTTTTTTCTTGTGTTCAGGCAAGCGATACGGCCGGCTGCGAACTACCACGCCCGGCTCGGTCTCGATATGGTGCTGAATCAAGTCGGTACGTCCCGGTAGGGGCGAGAACACGTCAGCGAACTCCGCTTGCAACTTCGATAAATCAGCGAGTTGTAACGGTGAGAGGTGGTCTCCCCCAGGGGCCAGCGCGACTGATTGCGCCTTAATGCTCGCCTCTGGCCCGAGATCATCCTCTCCCCCGATCACCGTTGCCAACAACACCGATTCCACCTCATTCCATTTTTTCAGCAGATTGAGGTGGTATATTTGACGTGCCCCGTTCCTATCGGATCGTATCACTTCATAATCGAGCTCTCCTATCTGTCGTGCGACCTCAAACGGCCCCTGCCACTTCGACATTAATTTTGAGCTCGAGGTTGGGAGTAGAACGAGCACTTTCTCTCCCGGTGTGAATTTGCGCAGTTTAGTACCCCTGTTATATGACCGGCTCTGGCGGTCCTGGGCTTGCAACAAATTCTCCCTAGATAGCCGCCCCAATGTGTGGAGTTTTGTTCGCAAGTCCATGACGTACTGAATTTCGTTTTTGGCCAACGACGGCCCCTCCTCCCAAGTTTCTCGTAGGACGTCCAGCACCCCCCGTGGCTGACGCCCGTAGAGAAGCTCGAAGGGGGAAAACCCCGTGGAGGCTTGCGGGACCTCGCGCACAGCAAATAAGAGGGGTTCTAACCACCGATCCCAATTTTTGGCGTCTTCTTGTACGAATTTACGGATCATGGATTTAAGAGTGCGATTAAATCGTTCGACCAAACCGTCTGTTTGTGGGTGATAGACGCTGGTTCGAATGGATTTAATGCCCAATAATCCATACAATTCGCTTAACGTGCGTGACATAAACGCCGTGCCTTGATCAGTGAGGATTTCTTTCGGAATCCCCACCCGGGAGATTAAACGAAACAGTGCGTCCGCAACACTCTTCGCCGAGATGTTGCGGAGAGCCACTGCTTCCGGGTATCGTGTTGCGTAGTCCACGATAACTAGCGCAAAACGATGCCCGCGTGCGGATCGTTCTAATGGCCCGATGAGGTCCATCGCAATTCTCTCGAAGGGGACCTGCATTAATGGAAGAGGGCGCAATGGCGCTTTTGGGGCGGCCAGTGGGTTCACCAACTGACATTCAGGACAAGACGCGCACCACCTGCGCACATTGTCATAAATGCCTGGCCAAAAGAATCGGGTCATTAAACGATTCAGCGTGGCCGCCTGTCCCAGGTGGCCCGCCATCGGGTTAGAATGAGCCGCCTGGAAAAGCATTTCCCGGCGGCTCTTTGGTACTAACAATTGGGTTGTATCCATTTTTGTCTGAGCGTCTTGGGTCACTCGATACAACCTATCTTTAATTATGGCAAAATAAGGATACGTGACGGGCAATGCGGGTTGGAGGGACTGACCGTCGATAGTGCGGACCTGTTGAAACGCATGTTTTAGCGTCTCGTCTTGAGACTGCTCCAGAGGGAAGTCATCGCGGTCCGAGAGAATCAGTCTCTCAACCCCGCTCGGTTCCTCTGAAGCCGTGCCCAAGGGCCCCGTATCAGCCTCGCCAACCTGCACTCGCACCGCCCCGTTCCTAGCCTTGTTTTCCCAAGCGGCATCCGCGCACAACGACCCCAATAACGCCGAAAAGGCGGGCCAATTCGTCCCCAGAATTAGCGGATGCCGGAGGTGGGGACTAACCGCCACCTCAACACTATGCTTTTTTTCCCTAAACTGTATCGTGACCGGGACAACCGGATATTCCACCACATCCCCGTGCACACACCGCACCTTAACCACGCGGCTTGTATCCAACGCCCCAGGCTGAATCAGGCTTTGATGGATCGAGGTTTGGTTACATCCTGAATCCACCAAGGCCTGATATGTACCCCCCTTGATACTTACAGGAATTTGGTACTCTCCTGCTTGATCGGGGGTGGTCCGCTGGACGTCCGGGATCCGGATCATTGTTCCGATGTCCATCATCGGACATCGGTCCACAAAATGATCCGGATCACCGCACCGCCAGCAGGCCAGCCCAGGCCTACCCGCCGCCCCGGCGGCGGGGAGTGGGTTGGAGGCTGAGCGCGGATAGGGGGCGGAACCGGATCCATAGTCACTACCCGTCCCCAGCGGCCCCGCCCCCCGGGCGGGGCCCGCGAACTCCCAGACGGTCCAAGGCCCATCCCACCCCGGCCTCTGGGGGGAACGCGAGGAGGGCCTGGAGGGCGGGACCTGGGGAGAGGGACAGGAGGAGAGAGAGAAGGGGGAGAGAGAGAGGGAGAAGTTAGTGGGGGTGCGCCGACCCCCGGGCACGCCACCAGGTGGTCCTCCGCCAAATTGATGGCCGTCTCCAGCGACGTGGGCCGGTGGCACTGGACCCACTCGGCGGTCTTCCTGGGGAGCCGAGTGATAAACTGCTCCAGCACCACCAGATCGACGACATGGTCCACGTCGCTGCCGCCGGCCAGCAGCCATCTGCGGCACTCGTCCCGGAGCTGTTGGGCCAATGCGAAGGGTCGACCGGACTCGCCCCACTCCAGGGAGCGGAAACGCTGGCGGTGTTGTTCTGGGGTCCGGCCGACCCGCTGAAGGATGGCCCGCTTCAGATCGTCGTAGTCCAGGAGGTTCGCAACCGGTAGATGTTGCGCGGCCGCCTGGGCTTCGCCTGATAGAAGAGGGATGAGGCGCACCGGCCACTGTGCCCGGGGCCACCCGCAGGCCTCCGCGGCTTTTTGGAAGAGATCCACGAAGGCCTCGGGGTCGTCTTCCGGCCCCATCTTCTGTAGGGGCACGTGCACCGGTGCGCTGGCCCGCCCAGCGGCCTCGGCGCGAACCTCCCGGTCCATCCAGCTCCGGAACTGCTCGCGGTCCTCTTGCTGGCCTTGGACTATGGCCGCGAAGCGGCGCTCCTGTTCCGTCCGAAGGTCCAGCAACGCCTTATGATGTTCCTGGTGGAGGGCCGCGAGCGAGGTGATGATCTCCGCAAATGGCGAGGCGGAGGGCGTTGTCATGGCGGCGGCTCTGTCCTGCTTCCTTCCCGGGTTTCGGCACCAGTGTAACAAGTTCGATATAGTGAGGAAGGAAGAGGACACGGGGGTCGGCAGGACTGTTGATGCTCTTTATTTTCTCAATAACTCAAATCACAACGTGCACGCTTCAGCGTGTGTTTGTCTCTGTATATGCTCAGTTTCGCTTCCGGGTCACGCACTTCCGGGTTCCGGATATCTCAGGGTCTCGCATCAACAGTCCGACTCTCTCTCTCCTCGGTCTCCGGTTCCGCTGGTGTTTTATCCCGTCTCCGCGCTCATTACTAGAACAAGAGACAGGTGTTATTAATCTGCGTCCAACCCACTCACTTACCGCTCGTCCCGCGGCCCTCTCTCCCGCTGCAGACCTCGCTGAACCACGCCCCCCTTGCCACAATTCTATTGCAAAATTTAATTTAAATGCTATTCTAAATAACTTTCTGTATCAAAGAAAAATGTATCACCGTTTATCCCCTGAAATATGAAGTGGCACAACTGTTTTCAACACTGATAATAATCATAAATGTTTGTTGATCATCAAATCATCATATGAGAATGATTTCTGAAGGGTCATGTGACACTGAAGACTGGAGTAATGATGATAAATTCAGCTTTGATCACAGGAATAAATTAAAATGTAAAATATATTCCTACAGTATAAGCCACTGCTTGATGTCTAAAAGATAAAATCAGGGACGTGAAGCAAAACCAGTTGAGAATCACTGAATAATACTGAGTCTTTATAGCACAGTTTATTTCAAGGGACTCCACACAGGGCCACTTGGCATCCCATCAAGCCTAAGAGCTTAAAAGGGATCATATTGTGGCGAGTTGGTGGTCGGATCAGCGTTGGATTTCCTCTCTTTCTCTTCCAATGAGAGCGTTTGTGTTTGCCGTGTATGTGCTTTTGACGTAGCTCGTGTAATTAGACTATTAGCGGCGCTCGTGTTTCAGGGTCACGGCTCCATCGTCTTGTCTGCGTTGGCTGAGGTCCAGTGAGATGGGAAGCACCTTGATGTATGTGTTGTCCCATCATTTAGCAATCCGTTTAACCGCAGACAGAGCTCAATCCACTGGCACCGGCGCGGCGTGTTGACAGTGACGACGCTCAACTGTTTGTCTGTGAATCCAAACAACCTGCACCACTTTGTTTTCCCCCTCACATTTCTCTGAAATAATTCAGGCACAACAATATACCAAGTTCTCAAGATCATAAAACATATCAATGATTTTAACAAACAATGATGTCAGCCACTGCTTGATATATAAACTAAGGGTTGAAAAGCAAGACCAGTTGAGAATCACTGAACACGAATTGCTATGACATCTATTGTAATCGTTAGTGTTCCTCCTCCTTCTGCTCTGGAAGTCAATAGAACCGCTTGTGGAAGAGTTATGAAATTTGGCACACAGATAAAGGACACTCTGAACTGTCACCACTGCAAATTTGGAGTCTCTAATGTTGTCCCTCTAGCGCCACCATCTGTCCAAAATTGCACAAAACCTTTATCCTAACAACTTTTGAACTGCACGGGCTAGAAACAAAATACAATTCAAGATACGGCTCATTAAGATTCGATTGCACCATATAACATCATTTTCCGTCATTACAATTTTTAAAAACTACATTTTTTAAATTCTCGTATTCAAGTTGATTTGTCAAACCATTCTCGAATAATGTGCAAACGATTTTGACGACGAGCACGGCAGAACAGACACAAGGCTATATCTCTGTAACGTTTTGACGTATTCAGAACGAACTTGGTGTGTGTTATGACAACTGTGGCCTGAGGTTACCTGCACAGATTCAGCACAGCGCCACCTAGTGGTCATGAGATATGCAAATGGATCTTTATTTTATAACTTCTGAATGGATAAGCCAAAAAAACCTCTATAGATTTGGTACAGTAATGCCGAGTTGACATGTAATTGCAAATTTCCTTTTAATCAACAATGTTCTAATCTAAGGGACCATCAAAATGAAGTGTTACCAATTTTTCCACACCAGCCATTTTGAGCTTTATCATGAAATGCTATATTTTACAAATGCATTTGCGCATCGTTACGGGACTCAGTATGTGTCTTCGACACCATGCCCTGAAGCTACTCAAAAAGTTTCAGCGCCATCTCAGCCAAACTTCCTGTCTGCCATTTTGATTTTCTTTTTCGTACTCCTCCTAGACCATTGTTTAGATTTTCACCAAAATCAAATCGTATAAAAAAGTTGTGAATTTCATGTCAATTTTTGTATTTGATGGCGTGATGCCAAAAATGACTCTGAAGCTGTATCTCTGCAATGCTTTGGCATATGGACACCAAACTTTGATACTTTTGATACCTCACTCTGACCAACACCTATTGATCAAACGTGATAAACCATTAAATCATATTACCCTTGACTACATTTAGGATTTTTCCTTAAATCATTTTAATGTGTCTTTAATTGCACTATTTTGCAGTTGGTCCGATGCTCCCAGTCACAGTGGCTTGACGTAGATCTTTGTGCTTTGCCCCTTAATGGCTGCTTATATTTTGTTTTTGCCTGATGGATGTGTTGTCCCATCATTTAGCCATTTAACCGCAGACAGGGCTAAATCCACTGGCACCGATGCGGCGTGTTGACAGCGACGAAGTTCAACTGTTGCGTTCTGTGAATCCAAACAACACTTTTCACCTCTCGCTGTGGACGGCACTTTTGTTTCCCCCTCCAGATCTCTGGGAAATAATTCAAGCACCACAATATACCACGTTCTCGAGATTACCTCGTCTAAAATAGCTGCTTGATACCATTTAGCGTGTGATTCTCAGCGGGACGCTAATGAGCTCCAATCTGGAGTAATCCCAGACGACCAGCCGGTTTTGACAGCCAGCCCTGCGGCTCTGGGGCTCTGGGTTCGCGGCTGTCTTACGCTTCAGAACCGCGCGAAACTCAGTCTGCGGCACCCAGGAAACGGCGCACAATGGAACCATCAAAAAGCTGCCAAGCCTTATGGGAGCCCAGGGAATCGGGATGATTTCTGTAATCCCGAAGGGAATAGGTTTCGTGTTCCATCGCTATTCAGCTACATGAAATACGTAGCATCATAAACAAACAAAGCGATAAAACCGGCCGGAGTTCCTTCACAGCTTCTCTGTGATTTAACAGGAGCAATCAAGCGCAGTCAATTAAGCAGAAAGGCAAACAAATTGGGTGAGAGCACATCTTATGCGATGTCCTGCGGCAATGGGGATTGTGGGTGAAGGGGAGGCGGAGGAAGAGACAGATTTCTCTGTTAAGTAAGACCGTCTCGGGGTGTAAGACTCCCCTTAGCGCTGGCTAAATTAATTCGCTCGCACTGGCGGGGGACACATCTATTATAGACGAGTAAAACGGGCATTTTGAAACAAATTAATAGGCAATCCATGCCCACACATGCAACTCGCAGTAATTCCTCTAAAATGACTTGATTGCATTCAAACGCTCCCAAAAACCAAGCACGCAGGTGAGCTGGCCGGCCTGCCGCTGGTGACAGCCCCGCTAATGACCCCTCTCTGGTGGGTGAGTGGGCTGTTGTAAGAAACCGCACACCCGTCGCAGAAAAACAGCTCTAATTGGTCTATTTATAGTGGGACCTGGAGAAGCTCTCCTGAGGATAATGCGGTAAGCTGCTGGAATCCACTGAGGAATAGAGTCTGAGGACAGAAACGACAGCCTACACACACTACAGCACAAACAAACAAACAAACGGCCGCAATTGTGCTTATCGCTATCATTAGTTGGATAAATGATACTTTGATTCAGGCACAGTTATGCAACATTCTCTCAATTCTCTAAATGATGTTGTGCGTATAGGAGTTATGCATTTTATTTTAGAATTTTGGTAACACTTCATAACAACTACAGTGTAATAAAGTACTTACAAATCATTTGCAAACTTTAATATTTTATAAACTAATTAATACATTAATAGATTAGTAAGTTCTCCATTCATTGTCACAGTCATTAACAAATAAATTGTTTAGTTAGCTCATATGTGAAGAAATGGACTTATGAACAGTAAATAGTTCTTTCTTTAGAAAAGATCATGGAAAATGGGAAAAGGACATTAAGTGCTTTATTAGCTTCTTCAGTGTTACTTAAAATATTTACAAATACAACACACACACACACACACACACACACACACACACACACACACACACATGTTGGAATGTTGGATTTCCATGTTTTATCGGGATTTTCCATAGGATTAAGACAGAGTTCTGCCAGAAAGACTCGGGAGAATAAATACTGTGACAATTATCCATTTATTAACAACCCAGCAAGCAATAAAGTACTTTGGCATAGGCCCCGTCCGTAGCTCTCAATCAGAGGGTATGGACTCTGCATGTCCTGCCTGAAGACGAAGGCAGAGGTGCAATGATTCGGATCGCCTGTCAAACTGCTGAAATCACATGACATTGGTGATCCGAATCATGAATCAATCCACTGATTCATACCCGTTTGAATCTTTATTTGAGGATTGAACACAAACGCGGAAGAGAAGACAATGCTGAATAAAGTCGTAGTTTTTGTTATTTTTGGACCCAAATGTATTTTGGATGCTTCAAGAGACTCTAATTAACCCACTGATGTCTCATATGGACTACTTTGATGATGTTTTTATTCCCTTTCTGGACATGGACAGTATAGTGTGCATACACTTGCATACGCTCTCGGACTAAATATAAAATATCTTAAACTGTGTGTGAAGATGAACGGAGGTCTTACGGGTGTGGAACGACATTAGGGGGAGGAGTTAATGACATACATTTCATTTTTGGGTGAACTAACCCTTTAACTATTTGATAATACTTTATTACACTATAGTTATTACAGTGTTACTGAATATTTGTTTATTCTTATTCATTTTTATTATTGTTAAAGTATTCTAAAGGTTATCAATCTTATTGTGCACAATAACAGTTGAATCATGCGGCGCAGAACACGGTCAGTCTGTGATGAAAGCTGTGTTAAGTAACAAACACACACACACACACCACAGACACACGCACACACAGACAGAGACACACAGACAGAGAAACACAGACACAGACAGACACACACACATACAGACAGACAGACACACCACACACAGAAGCACACACACAGATAGACACACACAGACAGACAGACACACAGACGCACACACACAGACAGACAGACACACAGACGCACACACACACACACACAGACAGACAGACACACACAGACACACAGACGCACACACACACACACACACACACACACACACACACACACACACACACACACACACACACACACACACACAGACAGACAGACACACACCACACACACACACACAGACAGACAGACAGACACACACACACACACACACACACACACACACACAGACAGACAGACAGTGTCAGGTGTCGTTCTGAGTCCAGCGCTCTGGGGCTCAGCGGCTCCATTTCATTAGCTGTTAGCCTCAAAGGAGCGCAGTACATCGCCAGGTCTTTAATTTAGAGTTTAGCCAAGGGCTGTGTGTGTGTGTGTGTGTGTGTGTGTGTGTGTGTGTGTGTGTGTGTGTGTGTGTGTGTGTGTGTGTGTGTGTGTGTGTGTGTGTGTGTGTGTGTGTGTGTGTGTGTGTGTGTGTGTGTGTGTGTGTGTGTTTGTGTGTGTGTTTGAGAGAGAGAGAGAGAGAGAGAGAGAGAGAGTGTGTGTGTGTGTGAGAGAGAGAGAGAGAGAGTGTGTGTGAGAGAGAGAGAGAGAGAGAGAGAGAGAGAGAGAGAGTGTGTGTGTGAGAGAGAGAGAGAGAGATAGAGTGTGTGTGAGAGAGAGAGAGAGAGAGAGAGAGAGAGAGAGGGCGAGCATGCGTTTGTGTGTGCGCGTGTGTGTGTGTGTGCGCGCGTACACATGCGTGTTAGAGAGAGAGATTCCATTACTGTAATTCTGAAAAAACCAAATCACCCAAACACTTCTGGATTTCACTCGAACAAGAGTGAGTAACAAGAGTGAGTAACAAGAGTGAGTAACAAGAGTGTAAGTCTGGTGTGCAACTTCAACACAACTCTAAACCGCTCCTGAATTCATTCCTGTCTTATTGGGAATGAGTTCACATTATTATAAACACTTTCGTCTCTTTTTTTAGCTGACATCATCCCTCATATTTTTCAAACATCTAGCCTAATATAAAGACACTTTTCACCATCAATTCACCAAAAATGATCTTTCTTTCTTTCTTTCTTTCTTTCTTTCTTTCTTTCTTTCTTTCTTTCTTTCTTTCTTTCTTTCTTTCTTTCTTTCTTTCTTTCTTTCTTCATCTGTCTGTCCTTCATTTCTTTCTTTCTTTCCCTCTGTCCCTACTTCCTTCCTTCATTCCTTTCTTTCTATCTACCTTCCTTCCGTCCATTCCTACTTCCTTCCTGTCCCTTTTTCTTCCCTCCTTCCATCCAACCATCTGTACTTACTCTCCTCCATCCTATCTTTCTTCCTTCCTTTCCAGATCCCACAGTGCACTTGACCTTCATTTTCCAGTGTAGAAGTGAAATTGTGTCAGGTATGAAGACTTGTTTTCAGAGAATATTGAGTTACTTTATGTTGATCATAAACCTCCCTGAACTTTACATTAAAACCCTTTAATGTAGCTCTAACTAAAACCCTTTTAGTTAACCCTTACTTACATTAAAAAACAAATCATTTTCTGAAACAGATTAAAGGGATTTAAAGTGTGATTTTCCTCCAGGATCTCGTCTGATATTAGGCCGATGAGAGGTTCAGGTCATCTCTGCAGCGCTGGAGGAGTCCTGTGGGGAACCATAGTGTAATGATGTCAGATGATGATATTAATTGTATTTGATTAATGTAGCTATTCATAAACAATGTTGGGGGGTGATGTTTTACAAGTAATGTGAGTTATGTCATCAGAGTTAAATAACAGTAACATTACTTTTAAATTTACAACAAAATAGTAAAGGGCCATAACATTTGCCAAAAACTGTTTTGTTATTATTAAAAAACAAACAAGTCAAACCCAGCCCAGGTCAGAAAAAAGTAATGCAAAAAGAACACACTACTTACCAGAAAAAAGTAATTGATTATTTATGATAACACATGACAAATTTTGCTGAAATAAGAGTTGGCCAGGCGACGTCACATAAAGACATTTTGAACAAATGCAAAAACAGAAGAGAACCAGTGAGATATTAATAACTTATGTTGTAGTCAATGCATGTTTTTTGCATTGTAAAAAGTTATTCATTTTGTTAATGTGTAACATTCAAATACAACATATGGCCACTGTCTGCGAATGAGGTTTCATGTTGAATTAAATACTAATCGAAGATATTCTCCCAACCTAATTAATATCAAATATGGAGCCTCAGAACGCTGGCGTTAGAGCAAATGCGTGACATTCACGGTGTGCTGGTCGATAGGTGTTAAGTGTTGTGTAATGGCCCTGATGAGGTCATCGTCAAAGCTCTAAAGCACTGAGAGTGATGTGCGAGCCACTGGTGTTTAGTGGCAGTCATGAGACGATGGTGGCTGGCATCGAGATGAGGCTCCGCTCTCAGAATAGACTCCGCTCGCTTCGCTGGGTGCTCCAGTTGGCTGCTCCGGAGGGCGGTGATGCAATGCAGACAGATTAATCACAAACAGCCTCTCTCTCTTTCTCTCTCTCGCTCTGTATCCTTGACACCGGCCCTCACTTCTTCACCACGAGTCAATCTCTCGTTTTGATTGTGCTCGGGCTGTTAGATAAAATTAACCGGGCGCTGAGCACCAGCCCCCGCCCCGCGTCCCTGAAACGATCACCCTCTACTCTCTCGCTCTGTCCTCATGCTAGTCCAAAAATACCCAGTGTACATCATGCTCATAAATACACCCACAACATTGGTGATGCACATGCCACAGATTTCTTCCACGGGGACTAAAGTTTCTGAAATAAACCTGACCCGTGTGGCCCTGATGATCTCAGACACAACGGACCCAAACTCCTCTCAGGGAACGCTGGAGAGACACAGCCAGTGTTAAGAAAAGCCAGTCGAAAAGTTATTTTGATTAACAAAATTATTACAATTATGCAATAGGAATATGTTTTAATGTTAGTATCACAATGCGGCGTCTAACTGGCTCCGCACTTTTTTGTTTCGAGTCAGTTTTATTTATAATATAGTGCTTTACACAATAGATATTGAATAAAAGCAACTTTACAGCCCTTATAGTCGCATTTAGCAGATTACAGCTGGGTGATAATACAGTATTTGCTATATAGCAGGCCTTACATTCAGCGATGATATAAACAATCAAAGAGTTAAAAAACGTTCAGTGGGTTTCTATATAGAACTCTCAGTGTTCTTGACTTAATTTGAAAGAACCCTTAATGCCCAAAAGGTTCTATATGAGGAGAAATATCTAAAATTCTATAAAGTGATCTTGTGAAGGAAACCCATATAAGGTTCTATATATGAACCACATGACAGAACCCGTAAAAAGGTTATATATTGAACCATATATATATATACACACTAAGACAAGTGACAAAGAATTTTTCACCTTCTGAATGTCACAGACCTGAACCTGCTATGGCTATGGAAGCTTGTTTCCCCACAGAATAAAACATTTTAAAAGATAATTGCAACTTTTTATCTCTCAATTATAACTTTTTCCCCCTCAGAATTGTGTGATTTTGCCTAAAGTGATCTTAAGTCAGAATTGTGTGATATAAAGTCAGAATTGTGAGATATAAAGTCAGAATTGAGAGATATAAAGTCAGAATTGTGAGATATAAAGTCAGAATTGTGAGATATAAAGTCAGAATTGAGTGATATAAAGTCAGAATTGAGAGATATAAAGTCAGAATTGTGTGATATAAAGTCAGAATTGTGAGATATAAAGTCAGAATTGTGAGATATAAAGTCAGAATTGAGTGATATAAAGTCAGAATTGTGTGATATAAAGTCAGAATTGAAAGATATAAAGTCAGAATTGAGAGATATAAAGTCAGAATTGAGAGATATAAAGCCAGAATTGAGAGATATAAAGTCAGAATTGTGAGATATAAAGTCAGAATTGAGAGATATAAAGTCAGAATTGAGAGATATAAAGCCAGAATTGAGAGATATAAAGTCAGAATTGTGAGATATAGTCAGAATTGAGAGATATAAAGTCAGAATTGAGAGATATAAAGCCAGAATTGTGTGATATAAAGTCAGAATTGAGAGATATAAAGTCAGAATTGAGAGATATAAAGTCAGAATTGTGTGATATAAAGTCAGAATTGTGAGATATAAAGCCAGAATTGAGAGATGTAAAGTCAGAATTGAGAGATGTAAAGTCAGAATTGAGTGATATAAAGTCAGAATTGTGAGATATAAAGTCAGAATTGAGAGATATAAAGTCAGAATTGAGAGATATAAAGTCAGAATTGTGTGATATAAAGCCAGAATTGTGAGATATAAAGCCAGAATTGAGAGATGTAAAGTCAGAATTGAGAGATATAAAGTCAGAATTGAGTGATGTAAAGTCAGAATTGAGAGATGTAAAGTCAGAATTGAGTGATATAAAGTCAGAATTGAGAGATATAAAGTCAGAATTGAGAGATATAAAGTCAGAATTGTGAGATATAAAGTCAGAATTGAGAGATATAAAGTCAGAATTGAGAGATATAAAGTCAGAATTGAGTGATATAAAGTCAGAATTGAGAGATATAAAGTCAGAATTGAGAGATATAAAGCCAGAATTGAGAGATATAAAGTCAGAATTGAGAGATATAAAGTCAGAATTGAGAGATATAAAGCCAGAATTGAGAGATATAAAGTCAGAATTGAGAGATATAAAGTCAGAATTGTGAGATATAAAGTCAGAATTGAGTGATATAAAGTCAGAATTGTGAGATATAAAGCCAGAATTGAGAGATGTAAAGTCAGAATTGAGTGATATAAAGTCAGAATTGAGAGATATAAAGTCAGAATTGTGAGATATAAAGTCAGAATTGAGAGATATAAAGTCAGAATTGTGAGATATAGTCCGAATTGTGAGATATAAAGTCAGAATTGCGTGACAGTCAGAATTGTGTGATAAAAAGTCAAATACCTTTTTTTATTATTATTCTGTGGTGGAAACAAGCTTCCATATATGATCCACCATCTACAGACCAGAATATAATGGAGTTGGCAATGGCAACGATCCACATCACCAACTCTTAGAAAAATGTTGATATGTGGCTCTACTGTATCATGGGTTCTTGACTCAATTTTAAAGAGATTCTTTTATATCCAAACTTGTTCTATGTAAGGAGAAACTCAGAAACCTTGTTTTTAGCGACACCTCTGGCCGTTAAGTGAACTGCAGCAGCAACTGTTTCTCGTGCTGGGACTCACCTGTGCCTCGTGCACATGTAACGTGACTGAAAGTGATTCAATGTACCAATATGCTGACGGCGAATTTTTTTTTTCGTTGTCTTTGCTTAGAAATAAAAATAAGTTGTAAATACCTTTGCAGTGATGCTGTAGAGAACATCCCGAGGCCGTCCACGCTGCTGAGCACGACGTTAGATGGGTATGCAAATATGTGCCACGCGCTTTCCTCTCAAAAACTAAAATAAACACAGCAAAAATGACTGGTGAGAAAGCAGCAGTTAAGAAGATGTGGATAGATATGCATCAGCTCCGCGATTCACCGGCATCATGTCGACAGATGAGGTAACTGAGATTACACTGATATGATAGTTTGATTATAGCGTAGCCGATAGTTGAGATATAGCCTACTATAGACGTGACCAGTGTCTGGGAAAGTTACTGTGAAAAGTAATGCATTACAATATGAGTTAGTTAGTTAGTTATAGTTACTTTTATAGTTACTTTTTAAGAAAGTAATTCGTGGTAGACCGAGTAGCCTACAGTAGTTTTTGCTTTTTCTGTTACCACAACAAAACTAAGTGCTGAAAAGAAGTGATTTTTTCATTTGACATTTCCTTTACTTGTCTACTAAAATATTAATAATTATTAACATACACAAGTAGGCATAGGTCATATTTTTCACAATTAGCTCATAAACACAAGAAGGTTTTTTGTTCTAACCGATTCATTGGATTTGTAAAATACATTTAAAAATGAGAATTCAACAGTTTTTATTTCCATTCAATATTGTATTTGTTTTGTTAAAAGTAGTTCATTTGTAAGCATTGTACCGTAATGGCAAGCAGTGATACAATATTTAGTTTTAGTTCATCATTTTAATAGTAACAGTTCAAAAGTTGAGTAACATTAAAAAACACTGAACAATTTGCAAACAACAATAGTAAAACATCAAACGCAAACAATAACCTAATAAACATAAGTAAAACGTAATAACTCATGTATCTCAATGTGTCTCAACCATTCTCCGCTGACCACTTTGAACATTTCTCTAGATTTTATGATGACCTTGCATGACTCAAAGTCATGCAATAAGTCAGTTTTTGGAGCACTTACGGAAATGTAAGTTAACTGTAACAGTCATGTAAGGATGAGAAGCTTTTCAATGTGTAAGGGAAGTGGTGTAATGAAAAACTTACCTTAGAAAAAAATCTTTTGCTAATATCTTCGGACTGGAGAAGCGAATGTACTTCAAATTTCTAGGGCTGTTTCGAATGCCATTTTTTGAGCTTCGAAGCTTAGGTGGCAATCAATATCGAATTTTCGAAGCTTCGGTGGGTGGGGCAAAATATATAATAATAGTGTCGGTTTGCATTTGTATCATCTTTCACGACTTCACGTTTCACTCTTCGGCATCGTAAATGTGTTGTGGCAGACCCAGTGGAGTGCAGTGTTGCATTTGGTGCAATATGAACAGGTGGCACACATTCTTTAAATATTAATAAACATTTAATAATCTTTTAAATAGAACAGTTTCCGGTACGCATTACACGGGCAGGTTTATGCTCCGAAAACAGACAGTGCACAAGTGATACAAAACACAAAGTCTGTTGAGAGCAAGAACTTTAATAAGGTATTAATAACGAACCTTTCTTTAAAACAAATGAACCCCAAAACAGAAATTAAATTATTAACACAGTGATTTCAACGAACTGTAATAAATAAAGAACACGGTAGCATGCTTATAAACAGTTGAATAAGAATAAATGAATTGTTTTTAAAATGACACAAAATGTAATATCTATTACAATTAGTTTTATTCTATATAAGGGATTTATTTTGTCTTATTCTGACTTTTTGTTAATTTAAATCTTTAAAATGCGTGATGCTTTTATTGAAAGCATGTTGCGGTGTTTTTTTTTTTTTATTATTATTATTTCAAGCATGAGTGAGAAAGAGTCCGCGACGGAAGTCACGCGTTGAAAAAAAAAAAAAAAAAAAAGAATATTCGAATCTCAAAACTGAAAATCGAATGCCACCTCACCGAACGAATATTCGAATATTCGATTATTCTAGTACAGCCCTACAAATTTCACACAATCGAAATATCAGAGATCAGACTTGTTGCGCATGTAAGTTATTTGAGCTGTTTCAAATGTACCAACTGTTCCTGGTCTACCTCTACATTACTTTTGTGTTAAATTTTCTCGTTTGCTTTTGTAAAAAAAAATGTGTTGTATTTTTGGGCAAATGTAAAGTTCACTCTTTCACACCAAAATTGTAATGACAAGCCTGAAGGAAATGCAAATTCACATCTGTAGAATATAGGACGCAACTCGAACAAACCTTTTAACTGTGCTGCTGAAGAACAGGACGCAGGAGAAAACAGTTTAATACTTTACCAGTAAAAACAAAATAATATTTTTGCTTATGGTTTCACTGAATTAACGAAAGTCAGCAGCAAATACATTGGTCAATACAGTCAGATTAAATGCATAAAAATGTTTGTTTTATTTAACATATTTAATTATTGGAGGTTTGCATATTATTATTATGATTTTGCAGTTGATTGATTGTATTAATTTTAAGCAATACTGAGTCTTTTTTTTTCAAGTGAGATGAGTAAATGCATGCTCACATTTAGAACTACAATAACCATCATGTTCACACACAAAGCCTCTGCATTTACGATTTCTCTCAACATTAGGACAAGTCAGTCAATAAATGGGAGAACAGAGTAACTTGTGTTTCTTATTTCAAAAAGTAACACAGATATTTTGTTGTAAATTTTAAAAGTAATGCATTACTTTACTAGCCTAACGTGATCATCCTCAGTTCTAGTCAGAATATGAGTCTGATGCTCCATTGGGCTGTGATTATGGGGCGTGTTTCAACCGAACCAGGAAAGACCTCAATTGGACAGACCGACAACCAATCAGAGCAATGAAGCGACGCATCATCAAATGTCAACAGAGCTCAACTGCACTGTGTTGCCAAGTCCGCGTTTTTTTTCCCGCAGGTTGTTTTCTATGTCCGTGGGTTGAAGCGACTATTATGTGATATATAGACCCATGAGTGCGAATTTTAGCAGGCAACCTTGCCAAAATAACACACATTTTACCCCCCAAACACCATTTTTCCCCTGGAGAACTCCCGATAAGCTATTTTTTAGGGCTAGTAGTTGGCGGTTTAGTTGTAAAAACTTGGCAACCCTGTCTGCATGCGCCCTGAAATCAGACTGGAATACACGATCTTTGCCGGTGTTGTAAAAAAATAAAATAATTTAATGATACACAGAGTACTTACCCAACATGATCATCATTTCTGAGAGAAATAGTGAACGTGATGCATATACAAACAAGCTCTCCGTTTAGGATTCGAAAAAATATAATCCAAGCCCCTTTGATGACGTGCATGATTACTTTACTGTTGATCATCTGTCCGTCATCGTCTAAAGCCCGCCCTGATGATTTCATTGGTCCGAACAGTTTCTGTTCGGGGATAATTACTCCTCTATGGATTGAGGCCAGACCGAACCGCCTTACCTAAAAATGTTGTGGGTGGGGCTGAGTTCGGCTGGCATCCAGGCTATTACTTTACTAGGTACTTGAAAAAGTAATCTGGTTACGTAACTAAAGTTACTTCTAATGCGTTACCCTGACTATGGATCTGACTATGTGAGATTATAGTTTGAATGAATCAATATTTTTAGCATGACACATTAACATTACAGTACAAATCTTTCTGCATTATCCTGAATGTTGTATAAACAATAATTTACGTCAGTAAACGGAATAAGGATCGGGAATGCGTGTAACTGTCACATTCTTTCGATTTTCCTGGCAAAAACGTCCTGAGTCCTTCACATAAAAATCTGTTTACAGGCTTGCACAAAAAAAAACCTAGGAGGCTGGGGAAGGTCTTGTTTTTTAAAGGGTTAGTTCACCCAAAAATGAAAATTATTTCATTAATTACTCACCCTCATGTCGTTCAACACCCGTAAGACCTTCATATTCGGATAATAAATGAAGATATTTTTGTTGAAAGCTGAGAAAGGCTTCAGATAGGCCTCCATTGGCATTCAGGACATTTCCACTGACCCACTCACAAGACCCATAAAGGCACTAAAGACTTCGTTACAAAGTCCATCTCACTACAGTGGCTGTACAATAATTTTACAATGCGACGGAAATAGTTATTATGCGCACAAAAATCAAAATAACGACTTTATCCACCAAATTATTGACGTGAACTCGACGCATGCGTGAGAATATGACGCAGCTCTGCCGTTCGAATACATGACCCGGAAGAGGAGGAGCGCCGCTATCGCCTGAATTCACGTCCGAGACCTACACGGAAGACAATAACTTGGCGGATAAAGTCATTATTTTGAACTTTTTTTGCACATAAAAACTATTCTTGTCGCTTGGTAAAATGATAGTACAGCCGCTGTAGTGAGATGGGCTTTGTGTCGATGTGTTTAGTGCCTTTATGGGTCTTGTGAGTGGGAATGGACTGAATGCCAATGGAGGCCTATCTGAAGCCTTTCTCAGCTTTCAACAAAAATATCTTCATTTGTGTTCTGAAGATGAACGAAGGTGTAATGGGTGTCCAACGACATGAGGGTGAGTAATTCATGAAATAATTAAACTTTTTGGGTGAACTTACCCTTTAAGTTTCGCAGTAAAAAGCAAGTAATAGATAAACATTCTTACATATAGCCCCTTTAAATGATTGCAGTGCATCATTTTTGATTTTCTCTATAGTGGTAACATGTCTATGAGCTGTTTATTTTATAAAATGTAAGAAAAAAAGAAGAAAACTAAATTAGGCTCATTAAAAATATTTTCATTAAATTATCTCATGATAGAAGCCCCTAAAAATCCATAAAGGGTTCACACAGTATACGGTGTATATACACCTTTTCTTCTAAGTGTGTATAGCATCTTGTTGGCAAATCTTGCACACTCACAGTCCAGTTCTTGTAAATCATTTGTGTATGCATGTTGTTTTACGGGTCATATTACTGTAAAACAGCTAAACTCCTTTTAGCCGGCTGATCTCAAAAATATTGGAGTTTAATGGTGTGGTTTATGCATTTATGGGTTATTAAACAAAAAGCGTCCAGCTTTAGTTTATTCCAAATGCGTGAACAAACTACTACCTCATGTGTTAGTTCATGCCTCGTGAAAACAGTTACCGACCATTTGTATATTTGTTTATTATGTTTATTAATGCGAGGCTGTCGTAAAACGTCACCACAGCTCTTTCCAAATGTGTGTGTATGTGTGTGTGTTCGCTCTAAGCCTTTTGTGTATATTTCTCCAGCATTAGCTCATGTCTGGATTTTCACTCAGGCGCTGTGGAGGACACACTCCCTATTGATTGATGCATTGGTGGGGGCCTCGGGGCAGCGTTGGAATTAGTTTTATTTTACATCCAAAAACCTCCTGCTTGTTATTTGCGTATATTGCAGCTGGCAGACTACTGTTAAACGCCGTAACCCAATTTTTGTGCATAAAGAAATTAATACTTGCAAGGATGCATTAAATTGAGCAAAAGTGACATTTATATAAGGGTTTCCACAAACATATATTTTCAACATTGATAATCAGAAATATTTCTCGAGCATCAATGCATCATATCAGAATGATTTCTTAAGGATGATGTGACACCGAAGACTGGATTAATGGTGCTGAAAATCCAGCTTTAATCACAGGGATAAATTACATTTTAAAATATATTCACATAGAAAACAGTTACTTTAAATTGTAATAATATTTCACAATAATAGGTTCACTGCCTCCATTAGAGAAAACATTATTGCTCATAGATTGAGCTCATTTGTAGCTTTATAATGTTCATAATTATGTTTTAAGGTGTGGTTAAATTATGTCACATTATGTTTGAAGTCATTATTTCCCGGAGACTTCCCTCAATCTCATTACTGTCTAGGCGAAATAGTTTTAATAACTAATATTACTGATACAGTTTGCATCTTTAAAACAAGAAAAAATAACTTTAGAAGCAAAACTGTGTATGATTATTGTTTTAATATAATTATATCTTGGATAAAGTTTTTTTTCTCTCCCACTGGCAGATTGTTCATGTTTTAAACATAACCCTCTCTACATTTAGTTATGTATGCTTAAAACAAGAAATGGCTATTTACAAGTGAGGTAAGAGAAATAAACGTGAGCGTATTTGGTTTGTGATTTTCCTGCAGGATCAGGACTTGCGTTCAGGTCGTCTCTGGACTGAAAGAAGAGCCTGTCTCTCTCGGACACACACTGGCTGGTGCAGTATGTTTTCATTGCAGTTAGACAATCTGTTTATTTTAGCCGTCTGAGAGAGTAACATGAAGATGATGGGCAGCTCAGAGGCGTGTGTGCGTGTGCGCTTGTGTGTGTGTGTGTGTGTGTGTGTGTGTGTGTGTGTGTGTGTGTGTGTGTGTGTGTGCGTGTGTGGGAGGCATCAGCATCTAGATGTTGCATCTTGATAGTAGCATGCAAGTTGCAAGCTCAAGCGCTCAGGATCCAGGTCGAGCCGCACAGAGCGCTGATCGGCTGCAGTTGGCAGCAGGGGTCCCGTCTCTCTGTCTGCTTTGAGAAAACACTCACTGATATATTGCTCAATGTCATCAGTCAAAGCACAAATCGTGTCCGTCACTGGCGACAGCAGACCCAATGACAGATGCTTTAGTGTTTAACTGGACACTCCACGACTGCTTCTTCACTCGTTTTGTGTGCCAACTCAAAAAAAAGTTCTATACATTGTGATGTTAATATTCATTCCATTTTTATATTATATACATTTTAGTATTTTTTAATACAAAATCATTCTAATGCTAATTTACTGTTAAATGTATTACGAATCAATATTAATACCCTCCTTATCCATCTAAATATTACTTTAATTATTATGATCCCTTTAAATATTATATTATTAAGTATTATTTAAGTATTACTATTAACTATATCAATACACTTGCCATTTTGTTACTAATTTAATTTTAATATTATATGAATTTTAACATTCGTTTATTTCATTTTATTATATCAATGTTAACATAAATTACATTTGAGTCATAATATTAATACACTATCAATTTCAATATGCATTTCATTTTATATATTATATTATTTCAAACAACAATTTTATTTTATTAATAATATTTCTAATATTATTTAACATTAATACAACATCCATTTTAATTATACTTTAATTGTACTATTAAAGTTATTAACAATAATAAAATATAATTTTTAATATTAATTAAATTTTATTATTATATGAATACTAACATTTAATTTTGGTATTGATACCACTCAAATTAATGAATATTAATACAGTATAGTAACATTATTATAAATTGATATGAATGCACTATTTATCTTAACATTATGTTTATTTTAATATAATGTTAATTATTATTTTACTTATTTTTTAATATTTTTATTATCCATTTAAATATTACTTTAATCTTTGTATTAATATCACTAATATTACTTAATATAATGCAATATTCATTTTAATATTAATTTGAGTATTACAATTATTTTGATTTCATCTTAATAGAATATTCATCGTAATATTACTTTACTTTTAATATAATATTCATAATAATATTAATTATTATTGTTACAACTTCTACTTTTACATTGGTAATATAAATAATATAATATTAAATACATTAATAATAATTTTTAAATATATTTCAATTAGTTAAATAAAATAGCATTCTCATTTCAGGCAAACTCATAATCTGAGCAGTATTTATTTAAAGTACATTATATACATTTGAATATATAGGCCTAGATAAAAAATATATATAGCACAATACATAAAACATAACTTATCATTTGCATGTTTTTATTTGCATTTCGTTTCATTTCCTTTGCAACCCACCAGTTGAAACCTACTGCACTTTGACATGATGGTGACAGCCGTTTTGTTAAGAAGCGCGTGCATAAGATTAGCGGTGATGTTTTGCATTAGTGCTGCTATTACGAGAGACAAACCTATAGATGGACATCCAGTGGAAGGTGAGACTGTGCACAGAGAAGTATTTTTGGAGCCTACCATGTTTGACATTGAGGATATTTGAGAAGTTAGGGGTACCGGGGAAAGGAGGGGGGGCGGCATTCCTGCCCCGTCCATATATATTACACCCCCAACGCGCACACCGACAACGGCAAAACAGATGAGAGAAACTTAATCCCCGGCCTGAAGGGCAGTAGTGTGTGGAGTCTTTCATTTGAGCAAGTCACCGGCTCACCTGAGTCAACAGCGGCGCTCATTACGTTACCTAAAGTAATTGGCGTAGCATGATTTCTGAGCGGAGCTCCAGAACGAGAAAACCCCTTCAACCCCCCGGTTAAAACATAAGCTCCCGCGGCAATTATCCCATCTTTGTTTGTCTATTAAAAACCCCTCCCTAATGAGACGAGCTCCTTAAATCCTTGATGGTTTTCATTAGCCGACTGTAAATCTCGAGCAGCGCGTTCAAACTAACGGGAAGATACTCATCAGCGCCTAATGAATTTATGACGGGGAACCTGGCTATTAAAGGGAGTTGAGCTTTAATTTCATTAAATTGGGCCTCGCTAGGTAAAGCAGCAGGCGACGGGCCCTCAGGATTAGCTAATGGCCGTGTTGCAGTTAAATAGTGACTCGGGTGGCAGCGCCTCATTGGCCATTGTGTGTTTAACGCGCCGTTAAAGTGGCAGTAATTGACAACAGCTGGAAGCCTGCTTGAGGCAGGGTCTGGCGTGGGTTCCTCCATAAGATCGCTGCTCTCTCCCTGTGGACCAATTGCGCGCGGAGACGCAGAAGTTTACGAGTGTCTGTCTGCATCCTCTCTCTCTCTCGCTGTCTCTCGCAGTCTCTCGCTCGGTGTCTCTCCGTGCCTGTGGAGGAACATGTGGCATTCATGTACTGGAGAGATGCAAATAAATAATCCTTAATTGGTCGCAAACCTTTCGTAAACCGGATTGCATGTTTCTAAAGCGTACTAACGTGCAACAGATTTCCATTTGTGCATGCGTTTACCACACAGGAAGTGACATCATCGGTAAGGTGTGGCGTCGCGTTCGGCATCACCTTCGTCTCTCTCTTCCCTCCGGGAGAGCTGCAGAGGGTCGGAGCGTGTCTGTGTGCATGGATCCGATTCGTGGTGCAGAACGGCGGTGTTGTTCATGAAAGAGTGAAGTGCGTTCGCGATGACTGCTTAGCAACCGTTCCCGGCGGCCCGCGTCCCCGGGGAGGCTTCCGTGCTGGTTGAGGCACGTTCATTAACCAAGAGGGAATCTTAGGACGGATTAAATATTCATGTTGTTTACAGGAACAAAAGCTGCCATTAATGAATAAAGGCATTGTCTATCTCACTGTACGCAGCCCAATCATGAGGGTTGAGCAAATATATTTACATACCTGCTAAATTCAGCCCAGAATCGCTCGAGCTCCAGCGTTGTCTTCAATTGCACCACCAGCGCCTGTTTCTAAACACATTTTAGGTGATTAGAACAACTATATGGGGAAATATTCTCAGCCAGAGCTTCAATTTAAAATGCAACACACAAATTAGCTAAGTGCTTCTTAAAGGTGTAGTCAGCCCCCAAATATCCTGATTATTTACTTTCCCCCAGGCTATCCAAGATATGAATATCTTTTTTCTGCCATAGAGAAATTAAGATTTTTGAGAAAAACATTCCAGGATTTAATGCAAGCGAATGGGGATCACCGCAGTCCATCCAATATTTAGGTCAAAAACCCCATATTTAGACAGTCCCCATATTTATAACCTCATATTTAGGCAGTCCCCATATTTATAACCCCATATTTAGGCAGTCCCCATATTTATAACCCCATATTTAGACAGTCCCCATATTTATAACCTCATATTTAGGCAGTCCCCATATTTATAACCCCATATTTAGGCAGTCCCCATATTTATAACCCCATATTTAGGCAGTCCCCATATTTATAACCCCATATTTTGGCAAAGGTGTCCAGCCCAGGCCTAAAACAAATTTTTTGCCACACCTGCCAATTGCTGGTGACTGAATTTTTACCAGCCATAAATATTTTTTTTAATGGCCATGAAATTTTTTTTACTGGCCAGTTATGACACCAACATTTTAGATAGTTGCAAAAATTCACAGTTCTATACTGGGTTCGTTTTTCTACCCAATTCCTGGGTTGAGGCTTTTAGGTTTTTTTTTTTTTTTTAGGTATTTGGGTTGTTTTTGTGTAACCCAGCTCCTGGGTCAGACGTGACAACCCAGTGTTTAGGTAATTTATGTGTAGCCCAGATCCTGGGTCAGATGTAACAACCCAGTGTTTGGGTAGTTTTTGTGTAACCCAGATCCTGGGTCAGACGTAACAACCCAGTGTTTGGGTAGTTTATGTGTAACCCAGATCCTGGGTCAGACGTAACAACCCAGTGTTTGGGTAGTTTTTGTGTAACCCAGATCCTGGGTCAGACGTAACAACCCAGTGTTTGGGTAGTTTATGTGTAACCCAGATCCTGGGTCAGATGTAACAACCCAGTGTTTGGGTAGTTTTTGTGTAACCCAGATCCTGGGTCAGACGTAACAACCCAGTGTTTGGGTAGTTTATGTGTAACCCAGATCCTGGGTCAGATGTAACAACCCAGTGTTTGGTTAGTTTTTGTGTTACTCAGATCCTGGGTCAGACGTAACAACCCAGTGTTTGGGTAGTTTATGTGTAACCCAGATCCTGGGTCAGATGTAACAACCGAGTGTTTGGGTAGTTTATGTGTAACCCAGATCCTGGGTCAGACGTAACAACCCAGTGTTTGGGTAGTTTATGTGTAACCCAGATCCTGGGTCAGACGTAACAACCCAGTGTTTGGGTAGTTTTTGTGTTACCCAGATCCTGGGTCAGACGTAACAACCCAGTGTTTGGGTAGTTTATGTGTAACCCAGATCCTGGGTCAGACGTAACAACCCAGTGTTTGGGTCGTTTATGTGTAACCCAGATCCTGGGTCAGACGTAACAACCCAGTGTTTGGGTAGTTTATGTGTAACCCAGATCCTGGGTCAGACGTAACAACCCAGTGTTTGGGTAGTTTATGTGTAACCCAGATCCTGGGACAGACGTAACAACCCAGTGTTTGGATACTTTATGTGTAACCCAGGTCCTGGGTCAGATGTAACAACCCAGTGTTTGGGTAGTTTTTGTGAGAGCTCGATTTAGTATTTGCGTGCAGTCTGAGACACGGCTTTCTGAGTAACTTTCACAGCACTGCCCTATCAACTGTCCCGAGTGTCGTTCACTTTCATGTTCTCACAACATTGCATTGTTAAAATTCATAAAAATGTTACCGGGCTAGCTGGCGATTAACACCGCTTCACACACTCGCCAACAGCAATTTTTACTCGCACTTGGTGCTTACTGAGTGTTCATTTTAGGCCCTGGCTCCAGCCAACAAACAAGGGTCTTCTGAAGTGAAATGATCAGTATTTTTCAGCAGAATATAACAATTTAAATGCTTTTAACTACAAATGTTCGCCTTGGTCCAGAGTAAATATGTCACGTGAAAGGTCATAAACTCAACTGTCTTGTGGACGTGCATCACAGAACTAGACCAAGGTGAACATTTGTAAATAAAAAATTATACATTTTTATTATATTTCTGAAAATGATGCATCGTTTTGCTAGAGATGACCCTTATCCTGGGTTCTTAGACTACACAACATCAGCCTGATTGTGGCCGGATCTGTTTGACATAAGGTGTCACAGTGGTTCGTAAAAAACAATGGGCATCGGGATGCAAGAATCAACCGTTTTATCTCGTATAGTGTGTCATGGACGACAACCATCGTCCATGTGATGCTTCACAACGTCCCGACAGAAAGACAGTCGCTAGTTCCGCCTTGTTGATGACATCACACACATAGTTAAAGGGATACTTATTAAACCATGTTATTCCCTTAACTAAGACGAGTTGATCCATCCCTCTCTCGTCTCAGTGTGTGCTCTTAATCTCTCTGACGCGCGGTGACGATCTGATAGCATTTAGCTTAGTCCTCTAAGCCCAGTTCATTCACTATGGTACCAAACAGAGATCAAGTTAGAAGCGACCAAACACCTCCACGTTTCCCTATTTAAATACAGTTACACCAATAGCTGAACGATCAAGTATGATGACATATAATAAAAAGTGGCGCTTTTCTAAACAGATTAAAAAGGAGAACTATAATGTATGGCGGAATAGCACTTCTGAGAGTACTTGAGAAAAATCCTAGAGATGTGAGGGAGGATGTTTACAGATGGGCTTACCCGCACTCGTGAACGCAGTGACCTTTCCTCATTCCCCTGGTGTTTGGATTTCATGTGATTCTCGTTGTCTTGGCGATATTATGATAACTCAGTTTCATTAACTGATTTTATCAAAAGTAACTCCATTTTGTAAGATCATTTGTCATCTAAGTAGTTCCAAACATCGCGAAGCAGACGACGACATTGTGATCAAATACACTCAACTTATTTACCCGCTCCACAGCGCCACCCAGTGGATTTAGTTATAACTGCGAGATTTAGAGGGATTTCTCATAGACAGCCAGCAAATCAACGCAGTAAAATTCAAATAGTATTTTTAGCTTTCGAATATTAATTACAGATAGAATATTTGACTATTCGAATATTCGTGCAAAGCCCTAATTCTTATAGTGTGATGACCTCTTATATATGAAAAGCTCATGGAAAATAAGATTTTTCAGTTAATGACCCTTTTAAAACTGGACTGTGGTGTTGTGGTTCACTTGCATTAAAGGGATAATTCACCCAAAAATGAACATGTGATGTTTATCTGCCGACCCCCAATGCATCCAACATGTAGGTGTGTTTGTTTCTTTAGGAGAACACAAATGAAGATTTTTAACTCCAACCGTTGCAGTCTGTCAGTCATAATGCATGTGAATGGGTAACAACTCTATGAGAGCATTGATGTCTTAAGACACGAACCGATCGCTTTCTGTGAGAAACCGAACAGTATTTGTGTTATTTTTTTACCTCATATCCAGACGAATCTCATCTAGTGTTCCTATCCTTCATTACTTCCGTCTAGTAAGGTGAAATCGGCGCAATCATAGAATATATTATGTAGATTCCTCCTTTGAACTATCCATGCAGGCACTAATGAGGAATATATATAAATCTATGATTGCACCAGTTTGACCTTACTAGATTGAAGTAATAGCAGGTGGGAACGCTAGATGAGATTCTTCTGGATACGACGTAAAAAAATAACACACATGATGGTTTGTGTCTTAAGACATCAATGTGTCGTCAGGAGCAGCAGGGTTTGTGTGCATGTTGTCTAAGCATGTTTTTTTTTTTACTCTCACAGAATTGTTACCCATTCACATGCATTATGACTGACAGACAGCAACGGTTGGAGTTAAAAATCTTCATTTGTGACCTACTGAAGAAACAAACACACCTACATGTTGGATGCACTGAGGTCAGCAGATAAACATCACATTCTCATTTTTGGCTGAACTATTTCTTTAAATGGAGAACAATCTTGGAATATTTCCTCCAAAACCTTAATTTCTTTCTGGCTGAAGAAATGTTAACTTTTAGGTGAACTATTCTTTTAGCATGTCTTATTTTTCAGTTTCAAACTGTCTTACTGCACTGGCAGATTTATACACATTTTAAGAATAAACAAGTTAACGATCTGCCAGAGCATTTTACAATCTATGAGTCATAATATCTTATGCAAGTGCATGATGTTGTTTCAAGACTAGAAATTTTAACTGGAAATGAGACAAATGCCTGTTAAGAATGTGCTGCTAAGGTACGCGTGATTTAACGTGTACAACATGTTCCTGGATTAGCATTTTTGTTTATCCTAGAACAACATTTTAGCCAACCAATCAGATGTGAGGGACACGTTTACAGTTTATGTCAAGTTTAGGCTTACAACCAGGGTTAGGTGCTTCTACATCAGTGTATTCACTTATCATTTCCCTCTGATTTTAGGCATACGCTATGGGTAGGGACTACATTTTCAGACAGATATATTGTTCCAGGATCAACAAAATAGGTTCATCCAGGAATTCATCATGTCTTACTTGCCAAAATGACGATGACCATGCTGTTAATGTGTGTGTTGCATGAATGTGTGTTAAATGATGCAGTGTTGATCTTCAAGTAAATTTATCTTTAAAAAGACTAATTTAAATCTAATTTAAAATAGACTAGTGATTGACTAATTAAAACGATTAATTAAAAATTAGGTCATTTTTAAAAAATCTTAAATCTTATAAATTGGCATAATTCTTACATCATGTACTACTAACCAGGCAATACATGCTTATTTTCAATATTATCATGAGGTTTTTTTGTCATTACCAAAAATTACAGAGTTTTTATATCAGCGTTTGATAGTCCTGTCCACATTCACTGCAAAAAAGGCACTTTTTTTAAGCATGAAAATTTTGGGAAAACAAGACTTAATATAAATTTGCCTCTCCAGTAAATGTATCTTGATTTAAGCATATTTTGATACACTGGAAACCAAGACAAAAATACTAAGTAATAATAATATATTTTTTTTCTTCAGTGTTGAAATGTCATTGGTCTAATGTCAAATGTCATTGCCTGCCGTACATAATTAAATGAAACTTTAATGTATATGACGCCTCAAGCATGTTCTGATTAGCCGTGATTGCATCACGTTTGCACAGCATTTTCGCTTTCATTGCTGACAGACAAAAATTCTTATTACTAGGAAATTTGGAAAGAAACTAAAAATGCAACCAAGTCATGTGATAGGCGGCAGCTGTCAAATAGGTGTTAAAAAGTATTATGGAAAATATGTTTCATTGTGGGGGTGGGGAACCTTTTTTGACCAAAGAGACAATTTTTCATTTTTGGTTAATGAACAAAAAAGTTAGTTGTCCATAGACAACTAAGTGGCAATAAGGAGTGAGTGAGTGAGTGAGTGAGTGAGTGAGTGAGTGTGTGAGTGTGTGAGTGTGTGAGTGTGTGTGTGTGTGTGTGTGTGTGTGTGTGTGTGTGTGTGTGTGTGTGTGTGTGTGTGTGTGTGTGTGTGTGTGTGTGTGTGTGTGTGTGTGTGAGTGTGTGAGTGTGTGAGTGTGTGAGTGTGTGAGTGAGTGAGTGAGTGTTTGACTGTGTGTGTGTGTGTGTGTGTGTGTGTGTGTATGTGTGTGTGTATGTTTGAGTGAGTGAGTGAGTGAGTGAGTGAGTGTTTGACTGTGTGTGTGTATGTGTGAGTGAGTGAGTGAGTGAGTGTTTGACTGTGTGTGAGTGTGTGAGTGAGTGTGTGAGTGTGTGAGTGTGTGAGTGTGTGAGTGTGTGAGTGAGTGAGTGAGTGAGTGAGTGAGTGTTTGACTGTGTGTGTGTGTGTGTATGTGTGTGTGTATGAGTGAGTGAGTGAGTGAGTGAGTGTTTGACTGTGTGTGTGTATGTGTGAGTGAGTGAGTGAGTGAGTGTTTGACTGTGTGTGAGTGTGTGAGTGAGTGTGTGAGTGTTTGACTGTGTGTGAGTGTGTGAGTGAGTGAGTGAGTGTTTGACTGTGTGTGAGTGTGTGAGTGAGTGAGTGAGTGAGTGAGTGAGTGAGTGAGTGAGTGAATTGAATTGAATTGAATTGAATTGAATTGAATTGAGTGAGTGAGTGTGTGACTGACTGACTGACTGACTGACTGACTGACTGACTGACTGACTGAGCGAGCGAGTGATTGACTGAGTGAGTGTGTGAGTGACTGAGTGAGTGTGTGATTGATGAGTGAGTGAGGAACAACATTTGGTGCTTACATCAAATGTGTTTATTTGAATACTCACCATCATTTTGACATATTTTGTGGTTACTATACTGTTTTGATTGACTATACTGTGTTTTTATTATTAAAGGGTGCGAGACCCGGTGAGCCACATGATTTTTGTCAGAGCCAGGTGTAGCTCGCAAGCCATAGGTTCCCGACTGCTGCCCTAGAGGGATGTTTTCTTGAGTTTGTGTAAAAGGGTTAAATTAACCTGTTTCAACCTTTCAAAGTATAATGCCAGTGAGCTGAACTAGTTAATGGCTCATTGTCTATTAGCGCTACATTGTTAGCAGATTCCAAGTGATCTAAGAAGGTCTGAATTTGGCTTGCAGATCGTGGGTGCAAAAGATGCTTTCAGGGTGATCGATTTGGAGGAAACTGTGCATGTGATACGCGACGACAAAACCCTTGTACTTGCTTGTAGCGTGTATACCGTCTGTATAAAGCCCAAACCCACGTAAACAGACACTCACAGAGGCGGTATACAGAATCTTTACTCCTTTCTTCTCGTATCTTTCCCCATCAACACCTTTGTTTGACAGTCTGCATGCAAATGGGCCAGGTAATGAGAAAGACAGAGAGAGAGTTTGCTTAAAAGCAGCAGCCCAAACCTCTTTGTTCCCCCACCTGCATCTGTTGAAGCGTGGCTAGGAGAAGCAGTGCTGTCATGTGAGTGACAGATATTGAGGATAATTGTCTTCTTTCTCTGTGTTGCTCCACTGCAGTTGTGAGCGTGCAGCTGAGTTAAGCAGAGGAGAGACAGAGAAATCGTAGGCGGTGGGGAAGGAGCACATTTAGGGGGAAAAACTCTCTGCTGTGATTGTCTCTGCGCTCCTCTGGACACCCAAAAGCAACAAGGTATTTCTGAGGATTTGTAATGTGTTTTTTGAGCACTGCAACTGAAGATAATACCACGGTTTTCCTTCCAGATGTGCTAAACCATGACATGTATGTGGTATTACTATCTGATACCATCACTTTACCATGGTATCAGTACCGTAGTGCAAACCATTCTAAAAGAGTTGATTTTCCAGTTGATTTTGCTTTAGAAACACCGCAAAAGATATAAGGCATTTGTTCAGAGAATATATTTTTAATTCAAGTGTATTTTATCTTCACTTTGTTTAATGCACTTTTTTCATTAACTTTATCTCAGAAGTTTCTCCTAAAATTCTTGGAGAGAAAGTAAAACTAACTCAATTTTAGTGTGGATGGCAAGTTCATATTGGAATCTTTTGTTTGCATATCTGAGCATTGTTTGAGACATTGTTCTGAAACTCGAGTGAGATTACTGGGATAAAAATGTCATCTGCATTTGCTCTTTATTTTACGAGAAACAATCGAGATAATAATGGGCTTATTTCTATAATTTTTTGATATTGTGAGTGTTTTTTTTCCCCGGAACATTCTTGATGGAAAAAACAGGAATCGCGATGTGGCTTAACATAATAAATAAACTTCTAAAGGCTATGATTTAATTAAGTAAAATTATGATTTATTAAGTAAAAATCTAATTTAGTTTTAACAGTAAAAACATGGTGCTGTTGCATGTTCTACATTCTCGCACTTTCAGATAAGTTTACAATTTCTGAATAACCCACAAATATGCCAAGCGATTGCTTTAATCTATTGCTGATAAGTTTTGACTACTTTATGTTTAATTTATAGTGTTTATATGATACCTTTAAACTCGTCACATTTTGACCAAGAAAGTTTCAATGCCATTTTCTTTTCATCTTACCTTGCATATAAATATAATGCCTAATGTAGTGTAGGGCTGTCAACGAATATTCTAAAATCGAATATATATTCGAATAGTTTAAAAAAAACTAATTTCGAAGGTGAAAATTTATATTCGAAGAAAAAAAAGTGGTGGAAAAAACGCCTGATAGGGGGCCTGCCGTAATGTTGTGGCTCAGGAGCCTCTGGTTATCTTACGCCGCCCCTTTTGGTCCTTGGCGATGATGTAATCTGTCACAATTCATCAGTGTGAGTGCCCGTGATCACCACCAGAGGGCACTCCACCCCGGACTGTCATTCCATCACAAACTACATTACCCATAATCCTTGGACTCATAAGCACTCACTGTTTACACCTGTGTCTCATCACCTTATTACCTCTGCCTATATATACCTTGTTCACTCTGTCATTCATTGCGAAGTCTTGTTTAGTGTCACAACTGCATTTCTGAGCGTTTCCCTGTTTTCATGTATCTTGGTCTTTGATTTCTTGCCTTCTCCGTGGATTACCCTTTTGCCTGTTCCTTCTGTTTTGTTTGCCTTTTCGGACTGATTTACTGTTATGACCTTTTCCCTGTTCTATGGACTACGACTTTGGATTACCCTTCAATAAATACTGCGTTTGGATCTCCAACCTTCTGTCTCAGAGCAGTTCGTTACATAATCGGTGGGTGGCTCCGCCTTCTTTGACAAAATCTACTCCGGTTAATTTCTTCTGTTCAGTTCGATGTCCGTGAGTAAAAACACTGGAGAGCCACTTTACAGTAAAAACCGAAGTTGTAAGTTGATTAGAAGAGATACTGAAAATGTTCATGTTAAGCTCTTTCCCCGCCATTGACGCTATTACACATCTTCTGATAGAGTACAGAACCAAAATTTTAACGACTCTCTGTGGTCGTTAAAAATACCCCCCGGCATCCTGGCCAAATTTGCCCACTGGCCCCTATCCATCATGGCCACCTAATAATCCCCCTCTCCTGATTGGCTTAATCACTCTGTCTCCTCTCCACCAATCAGCTGGTGTGTGGTGAGCGTTCTGGCGCAAAATGGCTGCCGTCGCATCATTCAGGTGGATGCTGCACATTGGTGGTGGCTGAGGAGATTCCCCCCTTCTATATGTAAAGCGCTTTGGGTGTCTAGAAAAGCGCTATATAAATGTAATGAATTATTATTATTATTATTAAAATGAAGAAGATGCATAAACGAGCTAAATCATATGTAAGCAGATCCGCATGTAAAATAACGCGATCATCAACATTAAACAGCATTTAAATCAAAACTGAATGAAACGTCGACCCAGGACAAGCTATAGGACTGGGAAGCTTTTGGGGTGTTGATGGACAAAAAAGGCTTTGACAAAAATGCGCTTTTCTCAGCTTTTTACTTAAAATGTTGCTTTTTTATGAAACTTACCCATATTCAAGTGTTGATACAAAAAGAGTGCATAAAGCTAGCAGTGGCGATTTCTTTAAGACTGCAAGGGAAGCTCGGCTTCCCTTATAATGTCACAAAATTAATGGTCAAATATGTACTATTATATTAACATTGTATTGACTAAAAATGCGTTAGAAAACGTTCATCTCAAAGACGAGTTCGTTCAGAATCAGTTACATATAGCAGGTCGGCTGACTCGATTTCCTTCTCATACATTCCCGCAGAGTGCATTTCCCTATTGAAGCCCAGCGTCCATTGACTTCAATGGGGCTGCTTTGAACGTTTTTTTTCAGCGCTTCGAAACTAGACGGTCATTGGATAAACGCTGCGATTATGTCCCGCCCACGGACGCTCAGCGTCTCTGGGGGTGAATGGGGAGTGGGCTGGCCCGGACTCCGAGCTTCTGCGTGTTGATTGGAGGGTCTGCATCTCCTTTTGACTGACAGCGATTCTGTACTATAAGGAATCACTGAAGCTATTCGCAGTCCCATCGCGGATTTCTCAAGTTCAGTCGAAATAAAAACTTCTGCAACCTATTTCTTTGATATTTGCTTGGCGAAATTGCTTGATTTTCATCATACATTTCTCACAATTATACACCACATTCCTTGTTTCAGTTTTACAGAGTTTAATATTTTTTTAGATCGTTCATTCATTCACAGGGTAAAAGACCATTTTCTTGAAAAGGAACGTAGGGCAGAATTTACTTTTAAATAAATAAGACAATTGGTCAAAAATGAGCTTCCCCTCTCTGACAGACCAGTAGCCGCCACTGAAAGCTAGATATATTGCATGTTCAGACATTCATACAACAAAATATTCTGGCGGACATGAAACTTTTGTGAAAATGATGGCGGGGAAAGAGTTAATAATGAAGTGATACTGCGTGCACCGCTGCATTGTTGCATAATGAACAGTATGGCCGACAGGACAGTGAAGTTCGTTTTTCTAACTTTATTCTGTAACTAGTTACGAAAATAACATTAGAATAATGACCGACATATAGACGCTATCTCATCTGACCGCAGAAAGTGAATCAGGAAAAAAAAATTTTTCTTTACTTAAACTACGTCTGACAGAAGTGTCAATAGCTTTCACGTGTTTCAAAATAAAAGTCTTGCATCAAAAAAAATGTAGAACTCGTTTGTTGCTGTTTTTTTTTTTGACTACACATTCTGTGGCCCACTTTTGCTTCATGACCCACCAGCTGAGAAACACTGCCTTAAGGAGTCTGTTTTCGTCCTTGATTGTCTGTTTTTAATGTCATTCAATTTTTAGGGGCAGTGAAAGTGTAAAGACATGTGTTTTCGATGAGGTCGTTGTTCCTCTGAGAACAGTTTTGTAAAAGTGTGTGTGTGTGTGTGTGTGTGTGTGTGGTGGGGGGTGCACACCTTGGGGGAGGGGGATAGGGTGCATATGGATAGGAGAGACATTTTTCCGAACTCTAGCAGGGGAAAGGGTGGAAAAGCAGGCCTGCCCTTCCTCCCCCTCCCTGGGTCACCCGGCTGCTCCTCTCTCTCGTCTCTCTTACTCTGGGAAGGTTAGAAAAAGTAGCGCCGCTGCCAAAGGAAACAGTGGCTTTTTTTCCCGAGCTCTGCAGTGTCTAGAGAAACTTGAGAGAGGTCCAGTTTTGGTTCCCTAGTAACGGTGCCGTGGAGAGGAGGCCCCTCTCCATCATCTGACGCCGCTCATGGGAAGGATGACGAGAAACGTTTTCTTTTGGTCGAAAATACACTCCTATAGAACATCCATCATGAAAATGAAAAATGCACACGCTGAATAGAAACACCTCCACATTACTCTCTCCGCAACTTTTTTATATTTTCACATTTAACCACTTTTTATGAAATGTGAATGATGGTGAAACTCCCTGCCATGACGCCAGAGACTTGGAAGTGGATGTTAATGTGTTTCTGTGTGTTTGCTAGAGAGTTGTTAGTGTGTTGCTATACAGTGTTCTGAGTAGTTGTCAGAGAGTTGAAATGTGGTTGCTAAAATGTTCTGAATGGATGTCAACGTGTTGCTGTGTGTTTGGAATATAGTTATGACCAGGGCTTGACATTAACTTTATTGTTCACCAATGCGGCTTGTGGTTTTCCAAAGTTACTAGCCAGTCAGTATTTTCCAGGGTTACAGCTATCGATTATTTTAGTAATCGAGTATTCTACCAATTGTTCCAATTTCAATCGCGTAATCGGATAAGTCTATTTTACAGAAAGTTGACACTATTATATATCTAGGTGTATGGCTTGATTCTGAACTTTCTTTTAAATCACACATTAATCATGTTTTACGTAAAGTTAACATGGGAATTAGTACCTTATATCGTTCTCTGAGTTGTTTTCCGTATAGTGTTCGTAAGAAACTTGTTTCTCAATTAATACTTCCGTTTTTTTATTATTGTGATGTGGTTTATCAAACAGCAGCTAAATCAGATCTCAAGTCTCTTAATACAGCATATCATAGAATTTGTAGATTTGTTTTGGGATGCTCTTATTTTACTCATCACTGTATAATGTACAATGCACTTCAATGGTCCTCTCTGTATGTGAGAAGACACACTCATTGGCTTAATTTTATATTTAAATGTATTTATTTGAACTATCCCAGTTATCTTCAACGATACTTTGTACCTTTTTCTTCAAATTACCATGTTAGGCATTCTGTCCAGACTTATTTTGTTGCTTTTCGTGCACACAAAACTATTGGCAAAAGATCATAGATGTATAAAGCTCCAAAGGACTGGAATAATTTACCTGCTGATATTAGATCGATTAAATTTTTTAGGTTGTTTGAACAATCTTTATTATCCTATCTTAAGGCTGATTGTACATGTTATCATTGATACTGTCACTGTTGTTTATTGTTTTGTTTTGTTTTTTACTTTAGTTATAATGGTACTTTTTGTATAGTTTATTTTGTTTTTTATCTATTAATTATTATTTATTTATTTATTATTATTTATTATTATTATTATTATTATTATTTTTTTTTTATGTGTGTGTATATATGTGTATGTGTGTATGTATAATTGTTTTTGTTATTGTTTGTTTTGTTGTTAATTGTAATTTGTAATTGATTTGTAACTATGTCTTGATCGTACATTAGGACCCCCTCGAAAACGAGATGGTACATATCAAGGGGTTAATCCTATTAATAAATTCAATAAGAAGTACTTTTTCTTTATTAAAGACAAGAGCAATACTAAATATACAAAAGAAAATAAGATGGGTATCTTAAAATGAACAACTAATATGTTTTATTGTTGATATTGCATAAATAATATCTGTGAAAACTAAACCAATTTCGTGCATCCAATTGTCATATTATATTTAAATTGATAATACAAATATATAAATAAAAAATATATTTCTAATTACTTTTAAAAGGTCAATATAGTACAACCTTTAAATCAAAATAATAGTAATAATAATAATAATAATAATAATAATAATAATAATAATAATACCTAAATATTGCATTTATGTTGTGCAACTTAACTTTCAAGTTTCAGCTCATAAACCTTTACTGTCTTCTGAAGGCTTTGTGGCTTTTGTAAAAAGCAAAAAATATTAGACAGGAAGGTGACTTGAAATAAGAACAAGAGTAGAGATGGGCATACGAGAGATGCGCGGATCAGCTCTAACTTCACTGAATCCTCTGTTAAAAACAAACCATCCACCCGCACATGATGTTCTCTGATTTAGATATCTGCTCCCGACCACATTATAATTATTCAAATTCTCAATGTTAAGCGTGATGCTATCATAACATAATTAGCTACACTGAGGTAGGTTGCTTTTTGCTCTTTGCCAAAATTACATTTTTTTAAATATCCTAAATCAGGGTTGACAACCTATATAGTACACAGAGGAGTAACCGCTGGAAAATTTGTATTTACAGTAGTACATCGCACATACAGATCCATATTTTCAGCTAATCGTTCATCATAGTAACACAGCTTGTTTTATTAAGTTAGGAACTATAAATATGATTAAAATGTGAGATTAAAATTACACAAATCTATGAATGCAAGAGCGTGTCTGCCATTTCTGGTTCTGGCTTTTGCTGCGCTTAGCTTTGAGAATATTTTGATGGTGTATTTTGGAGATCTCAAGTATAAAGTCCCATTAAACATTTCACATACACATCACAATGACGGCAATGCATTACTTTACCCCACTGACCCGTGGATATAACTGCGATCTGCGAGTCCTTACACAAAAAACGTCTTTCTGCAACATGACTGTGTGTAGTTAAATGGAGTAAACGAAGCTTGATTTGAAGATGTTTTTTTTTTTTAATTCAAATAACTCGAGTTACTCAAGGAATCGTTTCAGCCCTAGCAGTTTCATTGCAATCAAAAAAAAAAAAAAAAACACTGGGTTAAAAACAACCCACTTTGAGTTGTTTTTAAGTTCAACCCAAGGGCTGGGTAAATATAGGACAATTAGGAGTTAATTTTACCCAGCAAATTGGGTTGATTTAACCTAGCATAGTTGATTGATTTTTCATGAATATATATTTTTTTACTTCATGTATAAATTAATGTCTATGGATTAAATTACATACTCTAAACTGTTTTCAAATTCTCAACACAACTACTGGCTTGCATTAAAAAATTTATTTTCAGTCATATTTTACAGTATAGCGTATTTTATATACTTTTTAATACATATTGCCAACATTTAAGCTTGTTTAAAAAATATTAGAAGTACAAAATTTACATTTAGAAGTAATTGACCAGTCTCTGTTGTCACGTTTCCACGGTAAGTTGGATCTTGGTAAGTTGGATCTCGTGCCGGAGCTGATGTTGTGTTCAACTTCTAACTTCAGACGCCACCCTGCATTTTTACCCACAGCCAAAATATGCGATTAACCATAACCATATATATCCATATCCGGTCCCCTAACATTCAGTGTACAGTTCTAAGAACATATCATAAAAATGTATATTCTGTCTTTTTGAATAAAATCATACAATTTTATGCAGGGTGTTTCCATTACACGAAAGGACTGACACAACACTCACACCCCTGTTAAATTAAATGAAATACAGCACAGTAATGAATTTATAGATAACATAAACCTATATTTTACAGAAGACATGCACCAATTTGACGAAGCTGCACTGCTATCTCCTAAAGAGGTCACAAAAAAGCCTGCAATAAATAACTCAACCCCTGGGCTGTTAGATCTGACCCAGAACCTGGGTAACACAAAAACTACCCAAACACTGGGTTACACAAAAACTACCCAAACACTGGGTTGTTATGTCTGACTCAGGGTCTGTGTAACACAAAAAATACCCAAACACTGGGTTGTTATGTCTGACTCTAGGTCTGTGTAACACAAAAACTACCCAAACACTGGGTTGTTACATCTGACTCAGGGTCTGTGTAACACAAAAACTACCCAAACACTGGGTTGTTACATCTGACTCAGGATCTGTGTAACACAAAAACTACCCAAACACTGGGTTGTTATGTCTGACTCAGGGTCTGTGTAACACAAAAACTACCCAAACACTGGGTTGTTATGTCTGACTCTAGGTCTGTGTAACACAAAAACTACCCAAACACTGGGTTGTTACATCTGACTCAGGGTCTGTGTAACACAAAAACTACCCAAACACTGGGTTGTTACATCTGACTCAGGATCTGTGTAACACAAAAACTACCCAAACACTGGGTTGTTATGTCTGACTCAGGGTCTGTGTAACACAAAAACTACCCAAACACTGGGTTGTTATGTCTGACTCAGGGTCTGTGTAACACAAAAAATACCCAAACACTGGGTTGTTATGTCTGACTCAAGGTCTGTGTAACACAAAAACTACCCAAACACTGGGTTGTTACATCTGACTCAGGGTCTGTGTAACACAAAAACTACCCAAACACTGGGTTGTTACATCTGACTCAGGATCTGTGTAACACAAAAACTACCCAAACACTGGGTTGTTATGTCTGACTCAGGGTCTGTGTAACACAAAAAATACCCAAACACTGGGTTGTTACATCTGACTCAGGATCTGTGTAACACAAAAAACTACCCAAACACTGGGTTGTTACATCTGACTCAGGGTCTGTGTAACACAAAAACTACCCAAACACTGGGTTGTTACATCTGACTCAGGATCTGTGTAACACAAAAAACTACCCAAACACTGGGTTGTTACATCTGACTCAGGGTCTGTGTAACACAAAAAATACCCAAACACTGGGTTGTTATGTCTGACTCAGGGTCTGTGTAACACAAAAAATACCCAAACACTGGGTTGTTATGTCTGACTCAGGGTCTGTGTAACACAAAAAATACCCAAACACTGGGTTGTTACATCTGACTCAGGATCTGTGTAACACAAAAAACTACCCAAACACTGGGTTGTTACATCTGACTCAGGATCTGTGTAACACAAAAAACTACCCAAACACTGGGTTACACAAAAACTACCCAAACACTGGGTTGTTATGTCTGACTCAGGATCTGAGTAACACAAAAACTACCCAAACACTGGGTTGTTACGTCTGACCCAGGACCTGGGTAACACAAAAACTACCCAAACACTCGGTTGTTACATCTGACTCAAGATCTGTGTAACAGAAAAAACTACCCTAACACTGGGTTGTTACGTCTGACTTAGGATCTGTGGAACACAAAAACTACCCAAACACTGGGTTGTTACATCTGACCCAGGAGCTGGGTAACACAAAAATACTCAAACACTGGGTTGTTACGTCTGACCCAGAACCTGGGTAACACAAAAACTACCCAAACACTGGGTTACACAAAAACTACCCAAACACTGGGTTGTTATGTCTGACTCAGGGTCTGTGTAACACAAAAAATACCCAAACACTGGGTTGTTACATCTGACTCAGGGTCTGTGTAACACAAAAAATACCCAAACACTGGGTTGTTACATCTGACTCAGGATCTGTGTAACACAAAAACTACCCAAACACTGGGTTGTTACATCTGACTCAGGATCTGTGTAACACAAAAAATACCCAAACACTGGGTTGTTACATCTGACTCAGGATCTGTGTAACACAAAAACTACCCAAACACTGGATTGTTACATCTGACTCAGGATCTGTGTAACACAAAGAAACTACCCAAACACTGGGTTGTTACATCTGGCTCAGGATCTGTGTAACACAAAAAACTACCCAAACACTGGGTTACACAAAAACTACCCAAACACTGGGTTGTTATGTCTGACTCAGGATCTGAGTAACACAAAAAATACCCAAACACTGGGTTGTTACATCTGACTCAGGATCTGTGTAACACAAAAACTACCCAAACACTGGATTGTTACATCTGACTCAGGATCTGTGTAACACAAAGAAACTACCCAAACACTGGGTTGTTACATCTGGCTCAGGATCTGTGTAACACAAAAAACTACCCAAACACTGGGTTACACAAAAACTACCCAAACACTGGGTTGTTATGTCTGACTCAGGATCTGAGTAACACAAAAACTACCCAAACACTGGGTTGTTATGTCTGACTTAGGATCTGTGTAACACAAAAACTACCCAAACACTGGGTTGTTACGTCTGACCCAGGACCTGGGTAACACAAAAACTACCCAAACACTCGGTTGTTACATCTGACCCAGGATCTGTGTAACAGAAAAAACTACCCTAACACTGGGTTGTTACGTCTGACTTAGGATCTGTGGAACACAAAAACTACCCAAACACTGGGTTGTTACATCTGACCCAGGAGCTGGGTAACACAAAAATACTCAAACACTGGGTTGTTACGTCTGACCCAGAACCTGGGTAACACAAAAACTACCCAAACACTGGGTTACACAAAAACTACCCAAACACTGGGTTGTTATGTCTGACTCAGGGTCTGTGTAACACAAAAAATACCCAAACACTGGGTTGTTACATCTGACTCAGGGTCTGTGTAACACAAAAAATACCCAAACACTGGGTTGTTACATCTGACTCAGGATCTGTGTAACACAAAAACTACCCAAACACTGGGTTGTTACATCTGACTCAGGATCTGTGTAACACAAAAAACTACCCAAACACTGGATTGTTACATCTGACTCAGGATCTGTGTAACACAAAGAAACTACCCAAACACTGGGTTGTTACATCTGGCTCAGGATCTGTGTAACACAAAAAACTACCCAAACACTGGGTTACACAAAAACTACCCAAACACTGGGTTGTTATGTCTGACTCAGGATCTGAGTAACACAAAAACTACCCAAACACTGGGTTGTTATGTCTGACTTAGGATCTGTGTAACACAAAAACTACCCAAACACTGGGTTGTTACGTCTGACCCAGGACCTGGGTAACACAAAAACTACCCAAACACTCGGTTGTTACATCTGACCCAGGATCTGTGTAACAGAAAAAACTACCCTAACACTGGGTTGTTACGTCTGACTCAGGATCTGGGTTACACAAAAACTACCCAAACACTGGGTTGTTATGTCTGACTTAGGATCTGTGGAACACAAAAACTACCCAAACACTGGGTTGTTACATCTGACCCAGGAGCTGGGTAACACAAAAACTACCCAAACACTGGGTTGTTACGTCTGACCCAGGGCCTGGGTAACACAAAAACTACCCAAACACTGGGTTGTTACGTCAAGGCTTGTGGTTTAAATTTGTACTTGCCCTGCCAAAAAATTTCACTGGCCCCACCACAAAAAAGTTAATGAATTAATAACTATATAAAATAGGCCTATATTGTTTTAGTTGTTTTTGATCCATGTAACCTCAATATAAGACATACAAAAATAATACAAAATAAATAAATGGCTATGACACCAAAAACTTCTAGCCTAACTAAAATGTTAAATATTATTAAAGACAATCAGTAATAAAATGAACAAATGATCAGAACAGAACAGAAGTTCTGAAGTAAGAAGTTATTTTAGGTTTTTCATGTAGGACTAAAGTAAATTTTCCGCACAGAAATAGTAATCAAATGTAAAATATAAATTCACTGCATAGTCTGAATAAATAAAGTATAAATAAAGATGAACCCTTATTAAAGTTATTCGGGCCAAGAGCAGTGAGCAGTTTTCTGTCTTTTGTTTAATTAACATAAACACAGACAGTAGCTGCTGTCTCTTTGAGCTGCACAGATCCAATATCCTTTTGGCAAGCAGCGGGGCGAGGGACCGCGAGAGCGGGCCTCGCTGCCCGAACTCCTCAGCACCGCGATCCCCCTCAGCAGCGAGGGCTCTCCGACAGCGCGTCCCTCTTTCCTCCCGGGCTTCGGCACCAATGTAATAAAGTTCGTAGATGGGAAGGAAGGAGGCGGGAACCGGCGAACATTCAACAACTTTTATTAAATAAACAAAATGAAAGTAAACCGTGGGCAGCCCCTCACGACTGCCCAGACACACATAGCAAAACTCAACATAAAGTCCAGGCCTGGTCCTCTCTCGTCTTCCGCTGCCTTCGCTCCTCCTTTTATGGTCCCGTAACTTGGCCACGAGACGAGACCGGTGTCTCGTCGACGAGACTGGTACTCATTACCACTCGTCACCGTCCCGCTCTCGCGATCCCTCGCCCCGCTGCTTGCCACAATCCTGTTACACATGCATGTTATTTCTACGTTTATGTTTACATAAGACATGACGACTATGTTTATGATTTTATTCGACATGGCGGCATTTTGATGATGTTGTGCGAATATGTCCATGCAAGCTCTGGAAGATGTGAAAGATGAGCTTTTGAACGCTGTGAGATGAGGCGTTCTGGACTCGCACTATAGATGTGTGTTTCACACACAAAACTTATCAAACAGCATGTGAGTACCAAACTTAAAGACACGGGTACTTTTGAGTCTACTTGTGCTTGAATATTTAAGTTGGCAAGGCTTAAAATCACATGCAAATAAACAACTTCCGTGAAGTGTCTTTCACTCTGGACCTATTCCTTTTTTTTTTAGCCCTGGATGTCATAGATTTCATAGAAATCTCATAATTTGGCAGCAGGAATATTATGCTGCTGTCACTTTAAGACCTGACGCACGGATCCATTATACTGTTTTGCATGCGTTTTCTTTCTCAACTGTTTACATTCACAGAACTGACGTGAATAATCAACAAGATAGGCATTGTGACATTATTTTGTGTGTATTTGACTGTTTAAGCGCAATAAGCAGTGAAAAAGAACTCAATTTAGTGCTGAGAGATGGCTTTATGTGCCATACTTTGGCCGTGAGCACAAAATCTGTGGGAATTAGTAAAATTATATGCAATACTTGCAATCCCACACCAAAATTCAAGCCCTGTAACAGCAACAATATTCATCTGCAGCAAATTAATATGTGTCACTCGCTGTCGAGGAGATGAAAGAGAAAGAGCAGCTGGTATTGTCCACCTATTCTGTGGAAAATGAGCATTGGAAGCATTTCAGAATTTTCCATATCGATTTGTATGTATCAAAAAAACTACATTTTTGATTGCATTTAATTTAGTATTTCAGACGCTTTTTTAAGACTGCAATTGAAAGATGTATGTATATACAATATTGACACATGACTAACAGACATTTTTACGATGTTTTCTAAAATGAGCCATTCTGAGCATGCATAACCGCTCGTCTCGTCTCATTTGATGGACCGCAAGGTCGTTCTCAAACTAAAGACACATCGCTGCTGTTCTTCTCTTAGTATTCATCAGTACACCTCTCTCTCTCTCTCTCTCTCTCTCTCTCTCTCTCTCTCTCTCTCTCTCTCTCTCTCCCCTCAAGGGCTGCATATATTTTGCTCTGCTTTTCATAGACCACTGCAAAAAGTCAGAATGGAAATATACAACATTGTACTATGCTGACCAAATAAAATAGCATAGTTTCTGCATTTATGGTTAAAACCATAAAGCCATTAATAGGAGAAATTTTTCAAAGAATTCATTTTTATTGTATTTTTTATGAAAAAAAGCTACTGCAATTTCATTTTAGTAACTAGTAACTATAGACAGAATCACAACCTGATCTTATGATAAAATGGATTTTGAAGTTGCATTTTTTTCAATTTCATACAAATTTGCAGGAAATTATGTATTTATATTCAAGACAATCGCAACCTGATCTCAGGAGAAAATTTATCTTGTGATTTGCGAAAACTGTGATTATAAGGAAAGCACATTTTGTACTAAATGTTTTATAATTTTTTTATGCCAATGATGGGTAATTCCAAGTTACTACAATGTCATTATAGTAACAATACCTGCAACAATAACAACAAAACTAAACTATCACAATTTTACAAAGCATCTTAACCTTGTTTTTTTTTATTTAAGGCAAAATATTATCTAAACATCTATTCTTAAAGATAATGCCTTAATAATACAGAAAATAATACAAAAATATATATCGTAAGTAGTTTTGCTTGCCTATCTGTTGGCCTTTTTTCAGAGAATATATCTTGTAATTTCTAAATACCAGATATTTTATAATTTTATGCTGGTAATTTGATCTTGTTATGGATTTTTTTTATATTTGTGGAGGTGCATCGTTATTTTGGTGTAAGTTGTTAGTTGGCATGGTAGACATTTCATACTTCAGGATGAGTTATGTTTGGACTTTCCGTTCATTCTGCGAACACAACGGTGTGTTTTTTTGCCATTACCTTAATTTTATCAGAATTTCGTCGGGCTTTTTGTGGTAAATGATAAATTTGACACAGGAAATGCACAGGGTTTTGGGGAAGGCGTGAAGGGCCGGGCTTCCTCCGTGACAACACAATGGCCTCAGACACTGGCCTCTGACTGGCCCCTGCCACCGGACGCAGGGACGAGGAAGTGCGAGCGCGGCGCTGATAACACACACAACAGCCACGACGCCCCACCACCCCCACCCCCCTCGCCGTCTGGAGACACGACCACTTCCCACTGGATCTGCCATTTTTGCTTATTCATTCCTGCGCCGGGCGGCATTGTGCTGCTGGAAATAAAGACATCAGATATTAGAGACACCTCTCGGTCACCCCGGGTCTCTGAGGTATTCCTCCTTTTCATTCAGCGCTCATCCCTGCGCTCGGCAGACTGTGTCTTCAGCGCTGGCATGAGCCGCTTCTCAAGCAGGCTGCCAACATGCACACACACACTCAATCCGGCCAGTGTTTTTCCGGGAGGTTGGATTATCTGTGTGTCTTTGTCTTTAGATACAGTTGATTTTCACGAAATGCTCAATCCTGTGGCCTGGTGCGCCTCTGAATTGAAGTAGAACTGGCTCTGCTTCTGTTCAAATGATCAAAATCTGCAAAATACATTTACATTCAAGACCTGATCTCACAATAAGAAGTTGCAATGTGATTGGTAGGAAAAACTAAGCATGAAATTATGTATTACAATCTCAACCTGATCTCACAAGAACATTTATTTTGCAAAGTTGTAATTTTTTGTCAAAGTTGTAATGAATTTGTACAGTGTGTTTAATTAGAAAACATACGATTTGTAATAAAAAAGGGTTAAATTTTATTTCAATAGTCCACTTTAGACATTCTACACTTCTCTAACTTGCAACTACATGCCAACTAGGCTGTCATTCATTTTCAACTGCATGTCAATAAACTCTCATTAGCATATTAGTAGACTGTTAGGGTTAGTAGAGTAAGTTGGCATGTAGTTGCAAAGCTACTTAAAGTTAGTAGCATTAGTGGACTGTTGAAATTAAGTTTTACCTAAAAAAAATTAAGACAGGAGTTTGGGTTATCCATGTGTCTGTCTTTAGATACAGATGATTTTCACGAAACGCTCTCAATACTGCAGCCCCACACTCCTCCAAATTTTAGTCGAATCAGCTGTTTCTTTTCGAGATGACAAAATCTGCCAAATAGACAAAATCCATTTATATTCAAGAAACAATCTCAACGTATCTCTCATTAAAATATATTTTCTGAAGTTGCAATTTCGTACAAATTCATACGATGTCATCCCCTTTTGCTGCAAAACCACCCTGACCCATTGAGGAATGGACTCCACTAAACTCCTGAAGGTGTGCTGTGGTATCTTGCATCAAGATGTTAGCAGCAGATCCTTTAAGTCCTGTAAGTTGTGAGGTGGGGCCTCCATGGATAAGACTTGTTTGTTCAGCTCATCCCACAGATGCTCGATTGGATTGAGATCTGGGGAATTTGGAGGCCAAGTCAACGCCTCAAACTCGTTGTGCTCCTCAAACCATTCCTGAGCATTTGTGCTTTGTGTCAGGAGCATTATCCTGCTGGAAGAGCCACAGCCACCAGAATACCGTTTCCATGAAAGGCTGAACATGGTCTCAGCAATGCTTAGGTAGGTGGAGCGTGTCAAAGTAGCATCCAAATGGATGACAGGACCCAAGGTTTCCCAGCAGAACATATATTACTGCGTTATTCCGAATATACGACAAAAAATGGGTTTGTCTTATATTCAGGGTCTAGACTTTTACATGTTAATAATACACCCGCAACAATAGGTGGCACTAAATATGCATAAAACGAGTGTGCCAAGAAATACGGTGTGTATAAGTGTAATTGAAGATCGCAAGCACAAAAAATGCAAACGGTCAAAGAAAAGCTTACCGTCTAAGAGCCACATAACTGTTATATTGTGTGCCTCGCTGACAGGACAAAACTTTCAATGTACCTGATTTTAAAATTATAAACGGTACCCAGATTTTAACTACATTGACAATAACATTTCAACTTCTACTGTTAATGAAATTTTAGTAGGCTACATAGTTTTTAGGGCTTCACAATATATCGAAATATCACTAATGTACATATCGTGATATGCATATCGCAACAGCACACAATATCTTAATGATTTTAATAGGTTACTTAAACCTTGTGAAAAGGTTGACGCATATAGCAGAGAATAGACTTGGAACATGACTGTTACTTATGTGACTTACTTGACATTAAAAAGAGTTATTAAACGCAATAACTTCCGAAAAACAACTCCTTGCAGTCTCGCGCTGTCAGACACACACACTGAAACGTCCGCACAAGCCGCGTCTCTGAAAGTGTGAGATCCCTTCCGTTCTGTTTCGTGTCTTGTTACACACTCGAACTGTCACATACACACACAGTTATGTCAAAATGGCTGTCTGGACAAGCATTCATGTAAACACAGTCGATTAGGCTTTAGGTGAACGATATCAGTTGGGGAAAGAAACCGACTGCGTGTCAATACAATCTTAAAGTGACAGGCTGCTAATATAGTAACCAACAAAAGAACAAAAAATATAAAAATAAAAAATTCAACCCGCTCTCGGCTGAATAACCTTTGTAGCTTTATTATGTACCAGTGTATATTTAATTCATGTGGAGACTACTGTTTTTAGTTATTTTTTTAATAACAAAGATAAATTAAAATAACAAAAATAATCATCCACCCCTAGTTCAGGTGTCTTTGTTTACCTGGATTTCCTTGATGTTAAGTTTTAGGTTGATATAACTATATATTACCAAGTCAAGCAAAACGTTTATGGTATTTAAATATGTGCATAACATTTTGTATTATCAGCCAAAATTGTAATTGCTTGAAATATGATTGGAATCACTTCAAAAAGGAAAATACAGTATAGAGCTGTGGCAAGGGGGGCGTGGTTCAGCGAGGTCTGCAGCGGGAGAGAGAGCCGCGGGACGAGCGGTAAGTGAGTGGGTTGGAAGCAGATTAATAACACCTGTCTCTCGTTCCAGTAATGAGCGCGGAGAGGGGATAAAACCTAGGTGGAACCGGAGATCCAGGAGAGAGAGAGGGACTGCTGACGCGACACACACACACACTCACGGACATTGAGTTGTGAGACACGTTGACCCGGAAGCGGAACGTTTAACCGGAACCCGGAAGTGACTGAGAGAAATACACACGGGCAATAGCCGTGTGAAGAGACTGAGTTTTGTTCTAATAAAGAGAAGCGTCAGCAGTCAAACCGATCCCCTTGTCCTCTTCCTTCCTTACACAAACGAACTTTATCACACTGGTGCCGAAACCCGGGAAGGAAGTAGGACAGCGCCGCCGCCATGACAACGCCCTCCGCCTCGCCATTTGCGGACATCATCACCTCCCTCGCGGTCCTCCACCAAGACCAACATCAGGCAATGCTGGACCTGCGGGCGGACCAGGAGCGCCGCTTCGAGGCGATTGTCCGCGGCCAGCAAGAGGACCGCGAGCGGTTCCGGAGCTGGATGGATCGGGAGGTTCGCGCCGAAGCCGCCGGGCGGGCTAGCGCATCGGTCCACATGCCCCTCCACAAGATGGGGCCAGAGGACGATCCGGAGGCCTTCATAGACCTCTTCCAGAAGACCGCGGAGGCCTCCGGCTGGCCCCGGGCACAGTGGCCGGTGCGCCTCATTCCATTACTAACAGGAGAAGCCCAGGCGGCCGCCCAACATCTGCCGGTAGCGAACCTCCTGAAGTACGAGGATCTAAAAAGGGCCATCCTACAGAGGGTCGGTCGGACCCCGGAGCAACACCGCCAGAGGTTCCGCTCCCTGGAATGGGGCGAGGCCGGCCGACCCTTCGCTATGGCCCAACAGCTCCGGGACTCGTGCCGCAGATGGCTCTTGGCCGGCGGAAGCGACGTGGACCATACCATCGATCTGGTGGTGCTGGAGCAATTCATCACTCGGCTCCCAAGAAAGACCGCCGAGTGGGTCCAGTGCCACCGGCCCACGTCGCTGGAGACGGCCATCCAGCTGGCGGAGGACCACCTGGTGGCGTGCCCGGGGGTCGGCGAGCCCTCACTAACTTCTCACTCTCTCTCTCCCCCCTCTGTCTCTCCCTCTCGCCCTGTCCCTCTCCCCAGGTCCCGTCCTCCAGGCCCTCCTCGCGTTCCCCCCAGAGGTCGGGGTGGGATGGGCCCAGGACCGTCCGGGAGTTCGCGGGCTCCGCCCAGGGGGGCGGGGCCGCTGGGGGCGGGTGGTGATAATGGCTCCGGTTGCACACCCTCCCCGCGCTCATTTTCCAACCCACTCCCCGCCGCAGGGGTGGCGGGTAAGCCTGGGCTGGCCTGCTGGCGGTGCGGTGATCCGGATCATTTTGTGGACCGATGTCCGAGGATGGACATCGGGACAATGATCCGGATCCCGGACGTCCAGCGGACCACCCCCGATCAAGCAGGAGAGTACCAAATTCCTGTAAGTATCAAGGGGGGTACATATCAGGCCTTGGTGGATTCAGGATGTAACCAAACCTCGATCCATCAAAGCCTGATGCAGCCTGGGGCATTGGATACAAGCCGCATGGTTAAGGTGCGGTGTGTGCACGGGGATGTGGTGGAATATCCGGTTGTCCCAGTCACGATACAGTTTAGGGGGAAAAAGCATAGTGTTGAGGTGGCGGTTAGTCCCCACCTCCGGCATCCGCTAATTCTGGGGACGAATTGGCCCGCCTTTTCGGCATTATTGGGGTCGTTATGCGCGGATGCCGCTTGGGAAAACAAGGCTAGGAACGGGGCGGTGCGAGTGCAGGTTGGCGAGACTGATACGGGACCCTTGGGAACAGCTTCAGAGGAACCGAGCGGGGTCGAGAGACTGATTCTCTCGGACCGCGATGACTTCCCTCTGGAGCAGTCTCAAGATGAGACCCTAAAACATGCATTTCAGCAGGTCCGCTCTATCGACGGTCAGTCTCTCCAACCCGCGTTGCCCGTCACGTATCCTTATTTTGCCATAATTAAGGATCGGTTGTATCGAGTGACCCAAGACACTCAGACAAAAGTGGATACAACCCAGTTATTAGTACCAAAGAGCCGCCGGGAAATGCTTTTCCAGGCGGCTCACTCGAACCCGATGGCGGGCCACCTGGGGCAGGCGGCCACACTGAATCGCTTAATGACCCGATTTTTTTGGCCAGGCATTCATGACAATGTGCGCAGGTGGTGCGCGTCTTGCCCTGAATGTCAGTTGGTGAATCCACTGGCCGCCCCAAAAGCGCCATTGCGCCCCCTTCCATTAATGCAGGTCCCCTTCGAGAGAATTGCGATGGACCTCATCGGGCCATTGGAGCGATCCGCACGCGGACATCGTTTTGCGTTAGTCATCGTGGACTACGCAACACGATATCCGGAGGCAGTGGCTCTCCGCAACATCTCCGCGAAGAGTGTTGCGGACGCACTGTTTCGTCTGATCTCCCGAGTGGGGATTCCGAAAGAAATCCTCACTGATCAAGGCACGGCGTTTATGTCACGCACGATGAGCGAACTCTACGGATTATTGGGCATTAAATCCATTCGAACAAGCGTCTATCACCCACAAACGGACGGCTTGGTCGAACGATTTAATCGCACTCTTAAATCCATGATCCGTAAGTTCGTACAGGAAGACGCCAAAAATTGGGATCGGTGGTTAGAACCCCTCTTATTTGCCGTGCGGGAGGTTCCACAAGCCTCCACGGGGTTTTCCCCCTTCGAGCTTCTCTACGGACGACAGCCACGGGGGGTGCTGGACGTCCTACGAGAAACTTGGGAGGAGGGACCTTCTTTGGCCAAAAACGAAATTCAGTACGTCATGGACTTGCGAACAAAACTCCACACCTTGGGGCGGCTATCTAGGGAGAATTTGTTGCAAGCCCAGGACCGCCAGAGCCGGTCATATAACAGGGGTACAAAACTACGCAAATTCACACCGGGAGAGAAAGTGCTCGTTCTACTCCCTACGTCGAGCTCAAAATTAATGTCAAAGTGGCAGGGGCCGTTTGAGGTCGCACGACAGATAGGAGAGCTCGATTATGAAGTGATACGATCCGATAGGAACGGGGCACGTCAAATATACCACCTCAACCTGCTAAAAAAATGGAATGAGGTGGAATCAGTGTTGTTGGCAACGGTGATCGGGGGAGAGGATGATCTCGGGCCAGAGGCGAGCATTAAAGCGCAATCAGTCGCGCTGGCCCCTGGGGGAGATCACCTCTCACCGTTACAACTCTCTGATTTATCAAAATTGCAGGCGGAGTTCGCTGACGTGTTCTCGCCCCTACCGGGACGTACCGACTTGATTCAGCACCATATCGAGACTGAGCCGGGCGTGGTAGTTCGCAGCCGGCCGTATCGCTTGCCTGAACACAAGAAAAAAGTAGTTCAGGAAGAATTAGGCGCAATGCTCGACATGGGAGTAATCGAGGAGTCCAACAGTGACTGGGCGAGCCCGATAGTTTTGGTCCCCAAAACAGACGGCTCGGTCAGGTTCTGTGTGGACTACCGCAAGGTGAACGCTGTGTCGAAATTCGACGCGTATCCAATGCCGCGGGTTGACGAGTTGCTTGATCGGTTAGGCACGGCTCGATTTTATTCGACACTGGACTTAACAAAGGGCTATTGGCAGATCCCCTTGTCTCCATTGTCCAAAGAAAAGACAGCTTTCACCACGCCGTTTGGATTACACCAATTTGTCACGCTTCCTTTCGGCTTGTTCGGAGCGCCCGCAACCTTACAGCGACTCATGGATAGGATTTTGCGCCCCCATGCTGCGTATGCTGCTGCGTACCTGGATGACATAGTGATTTATAGTCACGATTGGCAGCGGCATATGCAGCATGTGAGGGCGGTCCTGAGGTCGCTGAGGGGAGCGGGGCTCACGGCCAACCCAAAGAAGTGTGCGATTGGGCGGGTGGAAGTAAGGTATCTGGGCTTCCACTTGGGTCATGGTCAGGTGCGTCCCCAAATTGATAAGACTGCCGCAATTGCAACCTGTCCGAGGCCCAAGACCAAAAAGGAGGTAAGACAGTTTTTGGGGCTGGCGGGATATTATAGACGGTTTATACCAAATTATTCGGACCTCACCAGCCCTTTGACTGATCTTACTAGAAAGGGGCTACCAGATACGGTCCAGTGGACGGAGCCGTGTCAACAGGCTTTTACCCAAGTGAAGGCTGCTCTATGTGGCGGGCCGCTTTTACACTCCCCTGACTTTTCTCTCCCTTTCTTGTTGCAGACTGACGCGTCGGACAGGGGGCTGGGCGCAGTCCTGGCCCAGGAGGTGGAGGGGGGAGAGCGGCCGGTGCTGTACATTAGCCGTAAGCTCTCCAAGAGGGAAGCTAAGTACAGCACCATAGAGAAGGAGTGTTTGGCCATCAGATGGGCCGTTCTCACTCTCCGCTATTACCTCCTGGGGCGGGAGTTCACCCTCTGTTCGGACCACGCTCCTCTCCAATGGCTCCACCGCATGAAGGATACCAACGCGCGGATCACCCGTTGGTATCTAGCTCTTCAGCCGTTTAAATTCAAGGTGGTCCACAGGCCGGGTGCTCAGATGGCTGTGGCCGATTTCCTCTCCAGAAATGGGGGGGGGGGGCTGCAGGCCGGACGGCTCCCCGGCCTGAGTCGGGCGGTGGGGGTATGTGGCAAGGGGGGCGTGGTTCAGCGAGGTCTGCAGCGGGAGAGAGAGCCGCGGGACGAGCGGTAAGTGAGTGGGTTGGAAGCAGATTAATAACACCTGTCTCTCGTTCCAGTAATGAGCGCGGAGAGGGGATAAAACCTAGGTGGAACCGGAGATCCAGGAGAGAGAGAGGGACTGCTGACGCGACACACACACACACTCACGGACATTGAGTTGTGAGACACGTTGACCCGGAAGCGGAACGTTTAACCGGAACCCGGAAGTGACTGAGAGAAATACACACGGGCAATAGCCGTGTGAAGAGACTGAGTTTTGTTCTAATAAAGAGAAGCGTCAGCAGTCAAACCGATCCCCTTGTCCTCTTCCTTCCTTACACAAACGAACTTTATCACAAGAGCGTGTAGCGCAAGTCTGTCACATTAAAGACTACATAAAACTATAATGAGAATATCATAATTGTGTGTTTGTTGCATGGCTTTAAATGCTGAGACTTTTGTTTTTGGATCCAGGCTCTCAAATATTATATACAAGTTTTGATTCATCAGCCAATATATCAGTTATCGCCTTTAAAATATAAAAAAAATGATCGGTTGTGGCATCGACCGAAATGTTAATACCAGTGCATCCCTACTTATTGTTATATAATTCAGATAATTGTATACGTGCATACATATACATATATTTTCCAAAGTTTGAATTCTGTATGTATTTCGTATGAGAAAATGATTTGCAATGATTTGTAATAAAAACTAGAACGGAGATGGGATTATCCTTGTGTCTTTGTCTTTTGATACAGTTGATTTTCATGAAACACTTGATACTGCGGCCTGGTGCGCCTCTAAATTGGAGCCGAATCGGCTCTGAAGTGTTCGAAGGTTTCTGTTGGAGATGAGGTGCGGTTGAAAGTGCGAGGGGGATGGATTGAATTCTGATTGGGGTTCGGCGATGGGTAAAGAGAGTAAATCTGGTGACAAATGGTTTGGAAGAGCATTACTGTGGCGCGCTGATAAGAGCCTGTCTCCATAATAGAATGGAGAGGACTTGTCTATCAGCCTATTTGAAACCGTTCCTACAAGGTACTGGCTTTCATTAGCGCGGCCCGTGAATAGTGGCGCTGAATGAAAATTGCTACTTACCCCGCGATTACGGTATTGAAAGGTAGCTGTCAAAAGAGGGCCAGAGACTCGCAGGAAAAGAGGGGAGGTTGTGTGGCTGTCACCATGACAGGGAATGTGTTTCTCTAAGATTACTATTGTGTCTGTTTTATTAAAGGCAGGAAAGAGTAATGGGGCGGATAAGAACAGCACGAGAGGGTGATCCTGAAATACAATCGGAGAAATGTGACTTAAGGCTTGATGGGTGTAGGTCGATGATCGCCGCTGACGGACTATTTTGGGTTTCTATCAGGCCTCGCTGGGCGGAATGGCTCTTTCCTGAAGAACCAAATGTGATATCTGTGTTCTTCAGCGCTATCGCTGTGCTAACACTCCGCCTGGGCCCGTGACGCAAACTTTCTCCAACGGCCGATCTCATTTCCTCTCCATCTGTAGAAAATTCTCTGTCATACTTTAGCAGAAGTTGGCAGGTTATGAAGTTAAGTTGTTGGTTTGGTTTTCATTTGAATGCCTGGAAACACATTTCCTGTTGTTGTTGTTGTCAAAATGAGGTTGATATAAGTGAAAGAATGAGACAATAAAGTTATAGTACACCCAAAAATTATGTAATTTTTTCATACTTTTTTTTGTTATTTTGTAGATTTTTCAGTATTTGTTCCCACTTTATATTAGGTGGCCTTAACTACTATGCACATGCATCAAAAAGTAAGTACAATGTACGTATTGTGCTCATATTGTTTGGCAAAACACTTTTGGTGATATTGAGGTGGAATATGGGTAAAGTTAGCGAGAGGTGTGGTGGTGTGGGTCAGTTTTAGGGTAGAGTTAGGGACAGGTGTGGTGGTGTGGGTCAGTTTAAGGGTAAAGTTAGCGAGAGGTGTGGTGGTGTGGGTCAGTTTTAGGGTAAAGTTAGGGACAGGTGTGGTGGTGTGGGTCAGTTTAAGGGTAGAGTTAGGGACAGGTGTGGTGGTGTGGGTCAGTTTAAGGGTAGAGTTAGGGACAGGTGTGGTGGTGTGTGTCAGTTTAAGGGTAGAGTTAGGGACAGGTGTGGTGGTGTGGGTCAGTTTAAGGGTAAAGTTAGCGAGAGGTGTGGTGGTGTGGGTCAGTTTAAGGGTAAAGTTAGGGTCAGGTGTGGTGGTGTGGGTCAGTTTAAGGGTAGAGTTAGGGACAGGTGTGGTGGTGTGGGTCAGTTTAAGGGTAGAGTTAGGGACAGGTGTGGTGGTGTGTGTCAGTTTAAGGGTAGAGTTAGGGACAGGTGTGGTGGTGTGGGTCAGTTTAAGGGTAAAGTTAGCGAGAGGTGTGGTGGTGTGGGTCAGTTTAAGGGTAGAGTTAGGGTCAGGTGTGGTGGAGTGGGTCAGTTTAAGGGTAGAGTTAGGGACAGGTGTGGTGGTGTGTGTCAGTTTAAGGGTAGAGTTAGGGACAGGTGTGGTGGTGTGGGTCAGTTTAAGGGTAAAGTTAGGGACAGGTGTGGTGGTGTGGGTCAGTTTAAGGGTAGAGTTAGGGTCAGGTGTGGTGGTGTGGGTCAGTTTAAGGGTAGAGTTAGAGACAGGTGTGGTGGTGTGGGTCAGTTTAAGGGTAGAGTTAGGGACAGGTGTGGTGGTGTGGGTCAGTTTAAGGGTAGAGTTAGGGTCAGGTGTGGTGGTGTGGGTCAGTTTAAGGGTAAAGTTAGGGACAGGTGTGGTGGTGTGGGTCAGTTTAAGGGTAAAGTTAGGGTCAGGTGTGGTGGTGTGGGGTAGTTTAAGGGTAGAGTTAGGGTCAGTTGTGGTGGTGTGTGTCAGTTTAAGGGTAGAGTTAGGGACAGGTGTGGTGGAGTGGGTCAGTTTAAGGGTAGAGTTAGGGACAGGTGTGGTGGTGTGGGTCAGTTTAAGGGTAGAGTTAGGGACAGGTGTGGTGGTGTGGGGTAGTTTAAGGGTAGAGTTAGGGACAGGTGTGGTGGTGTGGGTCAGTTTAAGGGTAGAGTTAGGGACAGGTGTGGTGGTGTGGGTCAGTTTAAGGGTAGAGTTAGGGACAGGTGTGGTGGTGTGGGGTAGTTTAAGGGTAGAGTTAGGGACAGGTGTGGTGGAGTGGGTCAGTTTAAGGGTAGAGTTAGGGACAGGTGTGGTGGTGTGGGGTAGTTTAAGGGTAGAGTTAGGGACAGGTGTGGTGGTGTGGGTCAGTTTAAGGGTAGAGTTAGGGTCAGGTGTGGTGGTGTGGGTCAGTTTAAGGGTAGAGTTAGGGACAGGTGTGGTGGTGTGTGTCAGTTTAAGGGTAGAGTTAGGGACAGGTGTGGTGGTGTGGGTCAGTTTAAGGGTAGAGTTAGGGACAGGTGTGGTGGTGTGGGTCAGTTTAAGGGTAGAGTTAGGGTCAGGTGTGGTGGTGTGGGTCAGTTTAAGGGTAGAGTTAGGGACAGGTGTGGTGGTGTGGGTCAGTTTAAGGGTAGAGTTAGGGTCAGGTGTGGTGGTGTGGGTCAGTTTAAGGGTAGAGTTAGGGACAGGTGTGGTGGTGTGGGTCAGTTTAAGGGTAGAGTTAGGGACAGGTGTGGTGGTGTGGGTCAGTTTAAGGGTAGAGTTAGGGACAGGTGTGGTGGTGTGGGTAACGTGATCTCACAAGAAAAAGTATTTTACAAAAACTACATTTTATTGTACAGGGTGATTGTTCTTTATTTTGATATATTGCATGTTCATGGTTAAACTGGTTCATGGCAACTTTTTTTAAAAACACTGGCAAGGACTAAAGATAATACAGAGAGTGAAAGTGCCGATCACACCCCACACCAAAGTCTCAATTATTTTCATTTGAACTTTCAACTTGACATGACTTTCTGAACATGAGACTCACTTGTGCGAGGCACAACGGTCAGAAAATGTGTTCTGTGTAAACAACTTGGTTATGGTTTTGTCATAACCAACATCATCTCTGCATTGAGCTTCTCTATTTTTTCTGCAGTGTTTTGAATGAACAAAATAACAGTGCCATATCTAGTTCAACTGGATAGGCTAACAAAAACATTAAAGGCACAATATGTAAGAATTTGGGATTCAAATATCCAAAACCCACTTGAAAAATGTTATACATTGTGTCGACTTGTCTTCTTACATTATTTAGATTAAATGTTTCCAAGAATGTTTAAATCCAGGGAAATCATACATTTGAACCAGGACATTGTCCGTGTGCATGCGTCTTCTATTAATGACATCGTACCGGCATTAACCCTTAATTTTTTTGTATAGAAACCATGGAAACACCAAAGACACTTTAGTATATTCTGCTTTATTGGACAGGCGAGCAACTGTTTGGATTCATTCATCGGCAGGTGAGAATTTTAATTATTCGTTTCTCCTGAAAATTTTACGCTGGTGAAGCGGCAGATGCCGAATCAGTTTATGATGCAGCAAATCTGTTTGTGCTCTGGACGGAAATATTATCATTGTTCTACAGCTCAACACTAATCTTTATTGATTAATCTTATTGTTATATCTTATAAACATGAATCTTCTTGTTTAAATCTGTTTTTCGTGATGTACCGTGAGTGCCATGTTTTACCATGTCTAATATTGATCTCGCTCACTGCATGTGAACAAGTGTCTCATAGCAGCTGCCAAATAGCATTATAACATAACTTTCAACACACTCAAATGTAATATGATAAATCAACGCTGCATTACCCTGCATACGCATGAGCAGAATAAAGGCTCCACTGCTCTCGAGTCCTGTGTCGCGCTCGTCTCTTATTAGCAATTGCTCCAGAGGCCTCGTTCAGCCCCACACTGCTCCATACTACAGTAACATTAATAACTCTTTAAAACATACCTGTCAAGTATCCCGTTTTGGCCGAGAAAGTCCCATATTTTACCCAACTTTCCCGTCGTCCTCCCATATTAGTATTTTTAGGAAAAAACTAAAACATTTCCAATCTGAGCTCTGTCACTAGCCTCGCGATAACTGCCATCTGCAGTAGCCAACAGTACTGTAGGTTGCCGTTATCGCGAGGTTAGTGTGTGAGGTCAGATGACGAGTGACAATGCGGGGAAAAAACAAAACAGAGACTGATGATTGACGGAAGACGGAAGGCACTCCTGCCAAAAAAAACAAAACCCTCATGTAAAAACCGTGATCAATGGGACAGCAAATTACATTTTTCTGAAGAGGAGCAGGTGGGGGACAGTCACGCGTTAAATTTTGTAACTACGACTTTTGTAACTGAGCATCTCACATCTGCGACAGCGGAAGATATTTTAAATTGACAGTAACCACAGTAACCAGTGCTCTTGACTAAATAACTTCAGTACCTTTAATAAGAATTAATCTATATATAATTCATAACTTATGCAGTGCAAACTGATAACAATGTATGTATATTTCCTACTTGTTAAGTTGTTATACAAGTAGGAAGAAACCCCCCCGATCGATCCCGGATTTCGATACCCAAAAGTTGACAGGTGCTTTAAAACATTAGCTCATCCATGAATATATGTATTCTGCCCAAATCCATCTGATTCTTTTCCACCGGCTGTAGAGGTGAAGACAAAAACTCATCAAGCGACGCCTTTATTTTGAATAAGTGACCTCTGGTGCCGAAAATTACATATTGTGCTTTTAACACGGAACGACTCTTACATCATCAAGCTGAGCATCAAGCATCTTCATTTGAGAAAACTGTCATATAATAAACACAGACACTCTAAGGTCTTCACGGCGACCCGTCAAAATAAAAGTGTGCTTTAAAAAAATGTAAACATTAAAGCTACACTGTGTAACTTTTTTAGTTTATTCTTAGCTAAAACACTTAGTTCTTTCAAAAATATATGTGCTCATTAATGTATATTTACTTCTTTCAAGTAATAAAGTATTCTCGTAAGTTTATAATATGTTGTAAGTATCTCAGAAGTTGGACAGAAGTACAAAGAGTCGTTGTGCTATCAAGATGATGCACCGCACCGTCTCGTTGCAACTGTGGCAGATTTCACAGCGTTAATTGCAGACCGGAGTGCTGCTGTAAGTGACGGCCATTTCACACACACTCCGTTTGCCGTGCGTATGCGGTGCGTTTTTTTTCCCGTGCCCATTGTCAACGGATAACAGCGTACGCGGTCCGGCTAACCGTTCCAGGAGCGGTGCGTAAAGAGCAGTACGGCGATCATTTCTGCACCGAGTCTATATATATATATATATATATATATATATATATATATATATATATATATATATATATATATATATATATATATACAGGTCCTTCTCAAAAAATTAGCATATTGTGATAAAGTTAATTATTTTCCATAATGTAATGATAAAAATTAAACTTTCATATATTTTAGATTCATTGCACACCAAATGAAATATTTCAGGTCTTTTATTGTTTTAATACTGATGATGTTGGCATACAGCTAATTCCTGTCTCAAAAAATTAGCATATCATGAAAAGGTTCTCTAAACGAGCTATTAACCTAATCATCTGAATCAACTAATTAACTCTAAACACCTGCAAAAGATTCCTGAGGCTTTTAAAAACTCCCAGCCTGGTTCATTACTCAAAACCGCAATCATGGGTAAGACTGCCGACCTGACTGCTGTCCAGAAGGCCATCATTGACACCCTCAAGCGAGAGGGGAAGACACAGAAAGACATTTCTGAACGAATAGGCTGTTCCCAGAGTGCTGTATCAAGGCACCTCAGTGGGAAGTCTGTGGGAAGGAAAAAGTGTGGCAAAAAACGCTGCACAACGAGAAGAGGTGAGCGGACCCTGAGGAAGATTGTGGAGAAGGACCGATTCCAGACCTTGGGGGACCTGCGGAAGCAGTGGACTGAGTCTGGAGTAGAAACATCCAGAGCCGCCGTGCACAGGCGTGAGCGGGAAATGGGCTACAGGTGCCGCATTCCCCAGGTCAAGACACTTTTGGGCTACAGAGAAGCAGCACTGGACTGTTGCTCAGTGGTCCAAAGTACTTTTTTCGGATGAAAGCAAATTTTGCATGTCATTCGGAAATCAAGGTGCCAGAATCTGGAGGAGGACTGGGGAGAAGGAAATGCCCAAATGCCTGAAGTCCAGTGTCAAGCACCCACAGTCAGTGATGGTCTGGGGTGCCATGTCAGCTGCTGGTGTTGGTCCACTGTGTTTTATCAAGGGCAGGGTCAATGCAGCTCGCTATCAGGAGATTTTGGAGCACTTCATGCTTCCATCTGCTGAAAAGCTTTATGGAGATGAAGATTTGGTTTTTCAGCACGACCTGGCACCTGCTCACAGTGCCAAAACCACTGGTAAATGGTTTACTGACCATGGTATTACTGTGCTCAATTGGCCTGCCAACTCTCCTGACCTGAACCCCATAGAGAATCTGTGGGATATTGTGAAGAGAAAGTTGAGAGACATGAGACCCAACACTCTGGATGAGCTTGCGGCCGCTATCGAAGCATCCTGGGCCTCCAGAACACCTCAGCAGTGCCACCGGCTGATCGCCTCCATGCCACGCCGCACTGAAGCAGTCATTTCTGCAAAAGGATTCCCCACCAAGTGTTGAGTGCATAACTGAACATAATTATTTTTAGGTTGACTTTTTTTTATTAAAAACACTTTTCTTTTATTGGTCGGATGAAATGTGCAAATTTTTTGAGATAGGAATTTTGGGTTTTCATGAGCTGTATGCCAAAATCATCAGTATTAAAACAATAAAAGACCTGAAATATTTCAGTTGGTGTGCAATGAATCTAAAACAGTGGTTCTGAAACCTGTTCTGGAGGACCCTTAGCACTGCACATTTTGCATGTTTCCCTCATCAGACACACCTGATCCAACTCATCAGCTCATTAGTAGAGATAGCAAGACCTGAAGTGGGTGTGTCTGATTAGGGAGACATACAAAATGTGCAGTGCTGGGGGTCCTCCAGGACAGGTTTGGGAACCACTGATCTAAAATATATGAAAGTTTATTTTTTGTCATTACATTATGGAAAATAATGAACTTTGTCACAATATGCTAATTTTTTGAAAGAGGGACCTGCATATATATTATTTTATTTTTTTTGATGTGCTGGATGCGCTGAATTAAAGTGACATTGTGCATTGTTCACATTAAAATAAACATGTATTGACGTGAAAATCTAGTAATTTCACCATAGACGCAATATAGTCTATAGTTATATTCTGTTTCAAAGTCAATCAGTAAATCAAGGAAAACAACATCATACCTGGCATTTAGCTAAATAAGACATAATGGATAGGACTCGTCCTTCCTCCTTTCTTTTTGGAGGTGGAAAAACAAAGTTCTTTATGACCTGCTGGATTTCTTTAAAAAAAAGAGAAAGATTTACGAAATAAAAGACAAGATTTTTTTGTCTAATGTAATGTGTTATTTTTAACATTGACTAGGCCTATAACATATGTATAAATGTTATGACCCTTGCGTTTTGTGAGCAACTTAATATATAAATTTAAAGTCTATATAAATATAAAGGAATTGGAGTAATGGGATTGAATAAAATGTTGTTTATATTATAATAGTGCTTTTTAAACATGCCATCTATGAAAGAGTGTATACAAGAGAATTGCAATGATGACAAGCCATGTTCAATAGCTTAACAACTTGAAATAATAAATAAATTCTGTGTTTGTGGTATACAAATATGAAAGCACTTCAGCGCTCGCGGCTCCTGCGTCGGCAACTTTAGTTTGGTCTGAGCACATACACCGATACACACGCTAATGGTGAAAGGAAGATTGGTAAGTGTCGTGAATGATACAGCCAAATTGTAAGTTGTTTTTAATTACCTGCTTACCTTTAGCTACGTTTTCTTGAGGTAAAATAAAGGGGATATTTTGGTTTGCTATGGAAAACTGAAGTCTAGCTAGAGTGAACAGGTAAAATACAAGATTTTGCAAAAGCAAATTACAAATATTCTAGCTGGGGCTAAGCTCCCCCCTTTCTTCCAATCCAAGTGGCGTACCTGAAGAAAAGTCTGAATTTTAAGCAGTGTTGCTATTTTAGCCATAATAGAATAGGATATGAAAGCTGGACGATAAAGTAGTCTATAGGACTTGTGCACTATATTCAGTAGAGCTTTGTGTTAAAGACATGAATGTAGGTTGTTATTCACTGAATCATCCCCTTTCTGCAGCACATTTTCCATTTCAAATATTTGTTTTGGCATCAACAGGATGTAATGCCTTAACACGCCACTTCTCAATCTGAATGTGATCGTAAGACTTGAGACCTTACAGGAGAAGAGATGATAAATATTGGTCTGTTCGTCACACTTTTACTGTGTTTTTGGCCCTATTTGGAACAACATGAGCGTGTGTAAATAATGACCCAATTGTTTTATTGTAACTGTTCTTTAAAGTAGCAAATAACCTGAAAGTTTCTCTTTAATATCATTCTAGTACATCTGACCTAAGGCGAGGACTCATCTGTAATTGAAAGCATGGTAAAGTAGGGATGTGAATGAGGTGAAGATAAGTGGCTGTGTTAAAGAGGGTCCACCTTCACACACTCCAGCTCTGAGTTTGTGCTCTCAATCGGTGAAGACTCGGATCAATAGCACTGCGGAAGCGAGAGAGGAAGAACACCGACAGAATCAGCAGAACGAGGTTAAACTCGCCCGGAGAGAGGCGAAAAACGTGAGTGATGAGCGCGGTCAGTGCAGAGATGTGGAGCCGCAGGGAAACCCTCTGAATAAATACACACAGGAATAGATTTAAAACATTAGTGTGTAATGGGGATGGGTGTCATTTTTTTTTAAGGTGAAATACTCTTCTCTTTGCCAGCTTAATATGCAGAGCAAACTATATTTTAAACCCGGCACACACTGAGAGAAAATGTTCTGTGTTTTATGGTTGTTGTTTGTCAGATTGTACAATATGAGCCCTGAAAGATCCTGGGTAAAACCAAGACGGGCTGTTTGTCGTCTTTATATCTCATACACTACCGTTCAAAAGTTTGGGGTCTTTAATGAACTTATTCACCTAATCCTGAAAACAAAATAGCATTAGTTTCCACAAAAGTATAAACTGCGTTTAACATTGATAATAATCAAAAATGTTTTTTTAAGCATCAAATAATCATATTAAGCCGCGTTTTCACCGTAGGAACTTGGTGGTACTTGGTGTGTTTCGACCGCAGGAACCGGGTAAAAGTTTCCTCCTCAAAAAGGCCCTGCTTGCGCTGTACTTTTTCAAAGTTCAGAAACTTTTGGGGGTGGGACTTGGTCGCTGAACATGCTGATTGGTTGAGCTCAAGCAGCATTTTATTTCAACATAAAATTCTGTTGCAGGGTGTGCAGTAAGAGTTGTTTACTATTCGAATCAACAATGGAGTTAAAAAAATACGACCGATGGACCGTCGATGAGGTTCAGGCTTTATTACGTTTATTTGCGGATGACAAAATCCAGTGGGAACTGGAAAGTCGCATGCAGTCCTACATCACCAGACTAATCTTCACGGTACTTTAGACTGCGATGGAAACACAGACAGCAGCAGGTCTGGGGAAGAAGAGTTCCTGGGAGAAAAGTTCCTGGGCCAAATTGTTCCGGGTAATTTTAGTGGAAACGAGGCTTTGGAATGATTTCTGAAGGATCATGTGACACTGAAGACTGGAGTAATGATGCTGAAAATTCAGCTTTGATCACAGGAATACATTTATAAAATATGTTCACACAGAAACCATTTTTTTGGGTCACTTTTTAATGAAAAATTTTTTTTACTTCATTGGAATAGTATGAAACATGGTAAAGGTGAAAGAAATTGCATGGATATGATTGTAAAAAGTTAAATGGTCATTGTATTGTTCACGGCCAAAAATTAGCGCATTGGAAACTAATTTTCACCAAGTGGAAGTGTTTGGTACTGCGCCCAAACAAAATCTGACTGAAAGTTCACTATTTGAGATATCAAGCTCAAAGTGTTTAGATTTATTGCTTTGATTTTCTCTCAGTTTTAGACTTAAATGTGTTTTGTAAAATATACATTTCATATAGGAAATAAAAAAGTTTTTTAATGCATTTTTTAATCACTTTTTTTCACTTATAATGCAATAATGTAGCACGTATTCTTTAAAAAGAGACCAAACCTCAGTCCATGCGCCGAAGCATTCAAGATTTATTACAGTTTAAGCTGGAAATATCATTTTCAGGTTTATGCTGAATAAAAGTGAAATAACTACTGTGTAAATATAATTTAGGACTACAAAATATTAAATAAAAAACATTGAACTAAAAAATATAGTATAGTTCTTTAATTGAAATAAAAAACTGTCATTTTTGACTGACACGTGAACAATAGCTGAGGCTTAATTTGTAAAAACATAAAAATAATCGTCCTGATTCCAGTCTTTTGAACGGTTATGTATCTTAAGACTACACTAATCTTTAATATGAATTTGGATTGTACAAAATGAAATAAACACTAAACACTACTGTACTGGCATACAGTAATTTTGTAGTCCAACAAGTGATTCTTACACATTTTGTTCATCATGATAATCTTGTGAAGCCTAAAAAAACTAAAGATAGGATATAAATGAACTGCACCACGGTTGCATGACTTCAATGTCACCATCACAAACCTTCCAACAGTTTCTGTTTCGAAACATTTCCCTGAAAGTTTAAGTTAGAATAGTGTGCAGGAGCAGGAATGAGGCTGTAAAAGTGGACTAGTAATTAGTAAAAAACATATATGTGAATAGTAAAAATCACAAGGGTGCTATTGATGGATTTTATGTCATATAATAAAACGTAAAAATGTCTGAAGCTTGTGTTCACCAAACTAAAATCCCATTCAAAAAGCCCCATTGACTTCATGACGGTGGAAATGGAGACAAATTACAACCCCAAACTCAGAGAAGTCCTCACAAATGGCAATTAATTCGATGTCATACTAAGGAGTCTTTGGTCCTTTGAGGAAAGAAAGCTCTTCCAAATCCTTAAATTTGTCTCAGATGGCACAATCTTCCCAAAATCACACAATATGCACCCGGTTTAATTAATTCCAGCTTTATTTTCCCTGAAAAGTTGAGAAACAGTGGCTCTGCCATGTTTAGGGTTGGGTATCGTTTGAATTTTAACGATTTCGATTCGGATTCTCGATTCGTATCAATTCCTAATTTCAATTCCAGTAAGGTAAAAAAAACAAACACAATTTTGACATTTTACAAAATATCTCTTGGTATAAGACCTTTTTAGATTAAAATATTTTCTTAGCGAGAGTACACACACCTTTCAGTGCTTCAGAACTTATTAGTGCGGGAAAGTGACATTATTTCCTGTATCTTACATAGTATCAATTTAAAGCCAAAGTACGGTATGGCAACAGAATTGACACAAGATTTATGGACACATTTTTTATAAAATGAAAGTTTTTTATTTATGTTGTAGAATTAGGAAAATTACTATTTAGGGCTTTTATAAATAAATGGAATATTACCAGAAGGAAAGTAAAATAAAATATTTTGCATACACAATGACACATGATGGAAGAAATACACAGACTAATTCGGACAACATGATTTTCAGACACTTTTTACAGAAAATATTATATTGTTATGGCCTGTAACATCTTGTGACCCATGACAATAAGTGACAAATTATTAAAATAATAAAAATATAACAAGTTGAAAAAAGGTGAAAAATAACGACTTTGGACACCAAATGTACCCACAATTATAGAACCGCCAAGGTACAGAAACTGATATCAAATGTAAAATACCACTGCACTTTATAAATAAAATAAACATTACCAATTTAGCTACAAGTTAGTGTAGTTTCTCTTTGTCTTTGTTGTTTGTTTAACTTTATTATAGAGAAGAAAGTAGGATTTTTATCCTGCTGTCACTTTAAGAGCGAATGCACGGATCTAATATACGGTGGCATATGCGTTTTTCTCTCAACTTTTTATGTGCATTTACGTTTATGAGGGTATTTTGACAAATTTTTGCATGTTTTTGTCCATTTAAGTGCAAAAAGATGTGGAAGAGAACTCAGTTCAGTATCGTGCAGTATGCAGTATGAGCATAATGTATAAAGCTCACCAAGGAATCAATAAGAGGAATCAATTTATTTTATTTTATAGCAAGTATCCGATTCCTGACCGTAGGTATCTAATTTCAGAATTTAAATAGATGTTTGATTCCCAAGCAAAAAAGTCACAGGCTACTAGGGTAGTCATATTGAACCAGCTCAAAACAGCAACAGCTGCTCAACCAATGGCAGCGAATTTGGGGCGGGGCTATGTGTGTGACTGACCAATGGCGTGTGAGAATGTTCAGGAAAGCTGTTTGAAAATGCAGTTCTAATCGTGCAGAAATAAAAAATTTCACCTCGTACTTAACTGTGAGGTTATTTTACTAGGTGAATATTGATCTTAATGAATGCTGATGTGAACACATATTGCAATTCTTTAAGATTTTGCAGGGTTTTTTTTTTCTCCACTCAATTCAAAGGAGTTTTCAAAGGAATAACACATTTTATAACACTCAATGCTTTTATTAACTAAGCACCAATTTATACATATGCCGGTTTTCCTGGGTTGAAATGCATCTGCGCCAACTGGTCAGGCACTAGTCAGTAGCAATATCGCGCTGAAGATGATTAGCTTTCTAAACCGACTTTAACCTCTTGTGTCTGCAGATTTGCCTCAAATGGACCGTATAGAGTTTCACAAGATTAAAAGCACTTTTCCGCTCGTTCGGCTTTTGAGAAGCGAAGACCTATTTAGAGCATTTAATCCCGTTTCAAAGGGTGGATGGGAGGCAGCGGTGGGCCAACGAATTGATCATAGCCAAATGGTTCCTGTAAAATGCCTGATTGCTTAGGAAGTCAAGATGGTGGATCCGAGGAATTCCGTCAACTTTCTCGCCGGCCTTTTGATCCGAAGGGATTCCTGTTGCAGGCAGCCTCTCATGTCTCCTGCTTTTTGAAACAATACTCCTGTGTCTGATCGCATTGATCTCCTCGCGGTGACCTCCGACCTTTCAAGATGCTGCGGAGAGGGAACGAAGGAATGTCGGGGGGAGCTGTCTGCTCTCTCGCCCTTTCCCTCTCTCGCCCTTTTTCATGCGATGATTTCATCGCAGCGAATGGAAATGGCTCACATGTGTTTGCAATTATACCTCACATTGTAATCATGAGACAGAGCCATAAAGCACACACATACACTCTCTCTCTCGAGGGTCCATGCACATTCTACAAAACTTTTCATCAAACCATATGGTTTTGTCTTCTCATTGTATATAGGCAGAGGGTCGAGTTTAAAAGAAAACAACAAAAGGGAAACGAGTGTTTTGGATGAATTTTTAAAAGGCTCCTATCCTGCATTTCATATTATTGCATTTTGTCCCAAGCGGTCCAGCAGTTATTAAGTTAGTGATGTTTTATGCCATAAAAACCATCATTTTGGTTTTTCACAGCCATTTTCCACCTTCTCTATTATCCTCAGGATAAAACAAGAGGGGATGGATGGATGGATGGATGGATGGATGGATGGATGGATGGATGGATGGAGCGTTCTTCTAGCCTAGCTTATTTTCAACTGTCTGAAAACAAAACAGGATTCACAACCTGTCTAAATATGTTTAGCATGGTCCATTTATGTATATATTAAAAAGTATAAAGTGTATATAAATCGCATCTTAGTAAATGGCTTTTTCATTGAATTCTAGGATATTCTAGGCCGCGAAGGATCCATCTGTTGTATCCTTCATTGCACAGGAAACGAAGGACACATTTGGAGGAGCCTTTGAATTGGACAGCCTTCATCAATCGGTCTTCGAAGGATGCAGCATCTGAACTTGGACGCAGCTTCTATGAATTGTAATTCAATCAGAATCAGTTCCACCTCCTGTCATTCGGGTTGTCATTCTTTTTGGACTGCATTTGAGTTCTAAAAGTTTGATCTTTTTTATCTCTAAAACTTCTCATGATTCTTATGATTTGACCCCTTTAAGCTTGTGCAAACTGGATTTGAAGTTATATAAATGCAGGTTTATGGTGCAACTGTGCTCCATAATCAAAAATGAGCTTCGGGCGACACGACACGCGTCCTCCATCATCTCGAGACCGCCGGGGTCGCCCGAGGGGCACATCTCTGTGACCTGAGGCCCTTCTGACTTTGGTCATTGTGCGGGCGGTAAACAGGCAGCCCTGAGATGTTTACCGAGTCTTGTTGCTTATACACTGGCCAGACAATCCCATTAACTGACTAGAAGAGACCAGGATCTAAATTACTTGCCTGACCTTTACTCTGATAATAGATTCGCTCCGCAGGAAGACGGCAGCTAGTCGAGGTGCTAAGAAAACGAGGTGGTGGAAATGTATATTTATATATGAATTTTGTAACATCAACACTGTTATTTTCCTGTTTAATAATATGTAATTTATCTTCAGACAAGATCTTAAACTGTGCTGAGATTTGCCAAGATTCCAACGTTTTGCAATCAAACCTCCATGGACTGTATTAGTGCAGACTTTTTCAGCAGCGCTGGTTCCGGAAGTATTTTGTCCATTCATTTGTCCCATAGTGATTTCAAAAATTGTCTTTATTAACGATTATAAGCCATGACCAAGGCAGCTACGAGTGATTCATGTTACAAACTTTGATTTGCAACAAAAAAGTAAGTTTTTAATTGTTCACATTGCTTCTTTCACTCTTATACAAGGGTATAAAAGTAAAAGAAGCATTGTGAACAATTAAAAACGATGGAGAAATATATATATATATATATATATATATATTTAATTCTGTCTGTGAGCTCTTCAGGCAGTTCCTTTGACCTCATGCGTCTCATTTGTGCACTGTGAGCTGTAAGGTCTGATATAGACAGGTGTGTGGCTTTCCTTATCAAGTCCAATCAGTATAATCAAACACAGCTGGACTAATTTGCAAGAGGAAAGACTGAACGCTTCTCCAGAGAGGAATTGTTCATATTTTAAAATGTTTGTGAGCTGCTGTGTGTTTAAGAAGCAGAGTGTATGCGCGTTGTGCACCTCCTTTAGGCACGTATTACTAACAAGAAAATGAAAACTGCGTTGGGCTGAAACCACCGAAAAATCACTTGCGTCACACATTGCACAGGGTGTATAAATAGGGCCCTTAAACTGCAATTCATCAACTGCCCACTAGAGACAGCCCCCATGACAAAATATCCCACAGCTTTGTACTGTACGTCTCATTTGTGTCTGTTTATTTCTTCAAAAGAAGTTCCCTTAAACATGAAAGAGCATCTTCTGGACATAAAAATGTACCTTATTTAACTCTTTTAAAGTAATTATTTGTTCATATTGTTCCTGGTATTTGTAATCGAATACCATGTCAAAGATGTTTTAGTACCACAAACTACTTACGTATATTTATGCACTAAAACGATTCATGTTTCTTTAAATCCTCCATTTTGCTGATAATTTGAGATGTCTTTTGCCCGTGGCGGAGCTGAAACTGTGTCTCTCTCATTGATATACGTCACCAGAGCCGAAGCTTTGTTGAGTCGGGTATTTCCAGATGGCTCACAAAAGACTCAATTGACTCTCTCCTCTAATGTGTTAAACCGTTTGCTCCCACATGACAAATTCGGAGGGGAAAAAAACCCAGCCCTTCAGCAAACAGTAAAAGATGAAATATCAAACACATTTTCTGTCTTTCACTCTGCAAAAAAATTAATACTCTGTATTCTTGTGTGGTTTTCCAGTGCAAATATCTAAACATTATTAAATCAAGATGCGTATTTGAGAAGCAAAATAAGACGAGATATGACAAGAGCATATTATTTCTACAAATGTGGCCACTTTGAATTAGTTACATTTTCTGACCCCATTGGAATATTAAGCATAAACTCATTGAATTTTGATTTATTGAAATTTGAAGACTTAATATCTTATGTATTTTGCGTCTCAAGGAAATGCATCTTGATTTAAGAGTGGCTCGATGTTTGTACTGCAAAACAAGACAAAACAATCTCTTGTTGCACCACGTGCCATTTATGCCGATGCCTCTTATCAGAGTTCTTGTGTATAAATAACGTTTGTCTGTTACAGAAACACTCGATGTCTTATGCAATGGCGTCTGGAGTTTGGCCAGCATGCAGTGAACCAGAGAAGCGGAGAGACGTCCCAGCGGCCCGCAGCCCTGACAACACCCTCTATCCCCCTCTGAAATCTTTATTTACTGCCCCACACGTCTGCTCCCTCGCCGGGGCAATTAAAGCGCCGCTGAGGTGAGGAGCTTCTGTGAGGTTATGCGCGCAGTGATGCACTTCATGCGTTTGTTTGCTGTGTTCGCGCTGATGTACTGCAAGGGATACAAGATAAATGACCAATATCATATGTTTTGGCTGATATTGAAAGAAGATATCAGAGCTCTTTTTTTCCTCCAATTTATTAAAGCATGTTTTGACATGTGAAATACTGAACAGTTATCTATCTGCAGGGTCACAGACACAAACAGCTTGATTCATGAATATTAATTACATAGTGTCCTAAATATGTTGATAAAATGCAATTTATTAATTTTCCAAAAAAGCTGGCTGGGGAACTTAATATTAACATGTATGTTTTGATGCAAAAACGTGACCAAAGCTTTAGTGTGAACAACATTTTTGAAACATGAGCAGAATTAATGTCATTTTCATTCAAATGTTCTCTAGTATTAACTATAAATGATGCATAATTACATGCAACTAAACATACCCTAAACCAAATCATAATCCTAACCCTATAGTGAGTACATGTAGTTATATAATATCACTCTGTACTTAAATATGTAATTGAAGTGTAACATAAGCACCTTAAAATAAAGTGTAACAATATGTTAATTACACATTTTTCTTATTTCTCCACTTGCTCTTATTTTATATATTCATTTTTATGTGTGTGTGTGTGTGTGTGTGTGTGTGTGTGTGTGTGTGTGTGTGTGTGTGTGTGTGTGTGTGTGTGTGTGTGTGTGTGTGTGTGTTTATTTATTTATTTTTATAAATTAAGTACAATTTATTAATTCTTCAAAAAGCTGGCTGGCAAACTAAATATGAGCTTTAAACTTTAAATTATAAAATATATCATTTTCGATGCAAATTCTTGACAGATGTGTTTTCATATAAATGTTCTTACAGCCACATTGATTTCACTGTCTAAGAAGCAACATTTTATTTTCGATAAAATAATAAATATATAACTAAATATATTTACATATATATTATTTATTTATTATTAATTTTCCCAAAAGCTGAACTTATTATGAACTTTAAACTTATGCTTACAATTTTGTTGCAAAATTTTGACAAAAGTTTTAGTGTTATCTTATAAATGTTCTTACATTAATAGCCACATTTATTTATTATCTAAAGCCCTGTTTGGACGGTAATTGTTTCTCATGTGGATGTCCGTAAAAATACATTTGCATGCCACCTCAGTGATAAAACTGGAGTTTTGTGATCCTGTGCACCTGGAAACACTGCTCATATGCTCAGTAACATGAATGTATTCTGTAAATACAATTTCATATGCTTGGTATAATAAGAATAAATGCATATTTAATTTAATAATAGCGAATTATTATTTAAAGGGATTTTTACACTTAGAAACAATTACCGTCCGAATAGGTCTTATTAAGCAAACATTTTCTCTTTTACTCTTTTTTTTCTTTAAGCTATTAAATTCCCCCCAAAAAAGTGCTGTGCAAACTTAATATGAACTTTAAACGTTAAATCATACAATCTGTTTTGATTCAAGCTCTTGACCACAGTTTCATAAAAACGTTCGTACATTAAAATCATTAAAAGTTTTAATGATTAATTATCGAATTCAGAACTTTTCACAAATAATAACCGGCTGACAGTGCCAAAATGTCTGTATCAGTACATAGTCACTGTACTCAGGTAATGTATGTGGATAATTTGGAGCTCTATCTTCAGTTACTTGTTGGTTATTCAGGCGGTCTTGGCCTCTGGGTTCATCATGAGCACAGTTTAGTCACGTCCCCCGTGGAGAACACAAAGGATGTAATTGCTTTAGCTTGAGCTCAATTGCTCCAATTTGAGGCAGTCTTACACGCCAGTCAGCTGTGCGGTGCGAGCGCCGTGCCAGGAAGCGCTATGGATTACCCGCTTCTGTGCAGCGCCCAAGCTGAAAAACGGCACATAAATTCGATTTGTTTGAGACGGAGGCTTGTGGCTTTTAAATTCACTACAAATTGCAGCAGTCTAGTGTCTTTTAAAGCCTATTATTGCGTCTTGTGCTAATGGTACGTGTAGAGCTGCTATAATGGCACTTCGCTACTTGACCACGATCTCTCGTGTCAGTTTGAGGTTTTGTCTTTCACGCTGAGGGTCACGGTGATGATTAGGACGAACTGTTTGGGACACAGATGGTCCCTGCGGATGGATGGACATCTGTCCATTTACATCTTCTGTTTTTAGAAAGTTGGATGTGTGACGTCTTTTCAGCATGCAACACCCTTTCTCACACAAAATCCCAAAGCTTTAAGTTGACCTGATTTACACAGGACATTAATGCATGCTCCTGGTCTTACTGTGAATGAATCTGTGCACAGTGGTCGTTTTTGTGATCATTCAAACATCCTTTTATGATTTAGATAGTCCAGACGTTTGGCTAACTATAGGTAACTTTGTATGTCAACTAGCAGTCATTAGAGTATTAGTAGACTGTCTGCTTAAATACACTTTATTGTGACGCTCCCTAACAGACATTTTACCGAATATAAGTAACTTTGCTGTTTGCAATCATTTCAACTTATTCTACTAACCCTAAACCTAAAGGCTCTTTCACGCTGAGCGTGACATGATAAAGCTAAGCGAATCACACCTTTCACACTGAAGGCAAAACGATCGATTGCCTTCAGCTAATTCACGTTACGAGAAGACATTTTTCTTCATGTATGCTTCTTGTAGTTTCTCCCATTTGCCTTTAACCTCGTTCACTGCTCAACATGCGTCAGTAAATTAACATAAATAAAGTGTGCTACTACACAGAAACCATCATGGAGTGCGTGTAATAACTTCCAACTGCGTCCTAAAGTGGATTTTGATTAAATAATGGGCAAATGTGTATTATGTTTTATTATAAACTGCTTAGCATTTTTTTTTTTTTTTTTTAAATAAAAATACCCGAGCCGCATGAAAAACACATACAGAACATGTATCGTTGTAATCGTATATTTATTTGGCTTCATGTTTCATCTGTAGAAACGTTTCTCTCAGTTGTTTATGTGCAGAACTCAGAGTGAGGAAATGACATCATCATTCAGAAGGGCAGGAGTTATGATCACATGATTGACAGCTCTAGAGCGAATGAGCTCTGTATGCCGTTTTAAAGGTGTCATGAACTGGCTTTTTTCCTTTTTTTTATACTGTTGTCTGAGGTAAACGAATGACGTTTGTGTGGTTTTTACATTCAAAAACATAACTAATAAGTAATAGGCTATTTTCTACACTGGTTTTGAGCAAGGGGGTAATCTAGCGCTCGGAAAGCGTTCCACCCCTAGGGGCTGCCATTGCTAACCAAGCCATCACCTGCTGTTAGCATCCCATTGACTCCCATTCATTTTTGAGTCACTTTGACAGTGAATAACTTTACATCTGAGGCGTTTAAAGACTCCATTTGTCCATTGTTTATTTCTAAAGAAACATGACAATGTATAAAAGGCTCCATTACCTTGTATCTTACACTATCGCCCCGCAGCAGCTGTTTTTGTAAAAATAGGCTAACGATTGCGTCATAACCAACGCGACCCTGTCGCACAGTTGAGAAATTACCGTATAGACCTGAAGAGACGCTCGCAGGCAATCTTTTACTGTCTATGAGACAGTCGGGGGGACGTGGAGACATGTCCTGGAGACTAGTCTGATAAAGTCAAGGGGGAAGAATGGGGAGAAGCCCATAGTGAGCCAAAAGCAACGGGAGAAAATATTTAAACAACGTGATTCAGCTTTCGCTTTCCACATCTACTAGAAGACTCACAGCTGTCAGACAGGAGGCTCACGTCACATCTACGTCGTCAAGCTCAGTCTGAGCCTGCGCAGTTCGCTCAGCCATCAGGAAGTGAGTGCCCCTAGGTTGACTTCATTCTTTCGCCGTTGACGTCAATGGGAACGCTCGGTCCATTTCTTTTACTGTCTATGGTTTTGAGACTCTCTTCTGAACGCTGGGTTCTGATGGGCGTGAGGCACTGGAGACTTGGAAGTAAATGCCCACTGCTAGGATTGGATAAGATTTGCATATTTAATGAGCTTCAGCTCCTGTCATATCTAGCCCCTGTCAGTTCAGCTCACATGATTGTTTTGGAAGTGGCAACTGCAACATGTTTTGATCAAACAAACACAATGATTTATTTCTCATCCACCCGCGATTGTATTACATGACCAGCGCCTGCACGATCGGTCGTATAAGCGTGAACCACACACACACACACACACACACACACACACACACACACACGTTGGTCTATGTGGTTTACAGGGACTCTCCATAGGCGTAATGGTTTTTATACTGTACAAACCGTATTTTCTATCCCCTTACACTGCCCCTGCCCCTAAACCTACCCATCACACACACACACACACACACTGCCCCTGCCCCTAAACCTACCCATCACAGGAAACATTCTGCATTTTTACTTTCTCAAAAAAACATCATTTTGTATGTTTTTAATGCTATTTGAATTATGAGGACATTTGATATGTCCTCATAAACCACATTTATAGTGTAATACCAGTGTAATACAAATGTAGTTATACAAATTTGTGTCCTCATAAACCACATAAACAGGCTCACACGTGCCACCCAGCTCAATAAAGAATTTCTGCTGACGGGCGAACGTTTTGGTAGCCCGTCTGGTACAGCCCCAGGACTAGTACTATTACATATAAAAAGGACGTTTTACTCACATAAGTTTGTTGCACTATTCCTGTCGGATCTAAGGGTGCTTTCACATCTCTAGTTCGGTTCATTTGGTCCGAACCAACGGCAAACAATTATACATTGTTGCATTTTTCAGATTTTTTGGTTCCTTTTCACACCACACTGATTGCTTTGGTCCGAACCAGTTGAAACGAACCAAAACGCAGGCACGTGACAACATCCACATCACTCATTGGCCATGGCGTATTTCCTAAACTGCTTTTCGATTGGTCAGAATTTACGTGTGGGAAAATTCCAACAGGAGAGGCAAAGCCAGCAAACTATAATAACACTATGGAGAGACGACTGCGCGGGCCAGTTTTGTCCCTGGCCATAATCTACTACACTGTGTGTATTTACCACAGTATGCAAACAAAACATTTCTATAATGAAGCGCGGATGCGACATGAAAACAACGTTCTAATGCACTGCAGACGGCGAGCGTGCATCGCTCGTCACTTCAAGAGGAGGCGTGCATTAATTATTAACTCTTGACATGCTTCCATCTTCCGAAAATATTGCCAACGATCTATCCGGTAATAATATCATGCACACAATGTCAGCGCAGCTAACTACGGCAGCTGGTTTAGTCCAAATATGATCAGTACTTTTGCAGTTGGTTCTGTTCGAGGTCGGATCACGTTCTCACCACAAACGAACCGCTCCAGAGTTCGTTTGAAATCGTACCGAGACCACCTCTTCAAGGAGGTCTCGGTACGCTTGTTTGGTCCGCTTTTGGTGCGCACCCGAGTGCGATTGCTGCTTTCAGACCTGACCAAACGAACCGCACCAAAGAGGGAAACGAACTCTAGTACGATTCAACCGAACTAAATGAGGCAGGTGTGAAAGCACCCTAATATAGAAGCACAACATTGTGTCTGCAAATCCAGCTCTTGAGACTTCAAGACGAAGTTCCGCGGTGAAATGAAGCAAACACACAAACGGTCTTCCCCACGTGAGCTGGAACTTCATTACAAATAAATGAAGTATCACTCATGCCTAATATTAGGATCCGAAGGAAGCTTATGCAGCGACTGTGTTCTTCTACAATATCTTGCTATCTTCTTCCACATGTTTATTGCTGCTGGCTTGTGATCGACCGAACAGCTCAATGAGTCGGTGGGCAAGGCTACTGAATTAGACGTTCTGTAGAGGTGTGTGTTTTGTAGCGCAAATGACGTAAGAATGAAGCTCACATTCGTTTTCTGATCCTGGTGTCTATAAAAGCTTTTCTTTGACTAACAAGGACATTTTCAGCTCTAAAACTTACAGGATAACCTTATATTATCATGATGACATTTTATGTATCAAAAGCTCAAGATAAAGTTGATTTCTCAGTTCATCACCCATTTAAGCTCTTCAGATTGCATAATTCAGTAGAAAATGTATAGAAATGATAATCAGTATAAAGAACATGTAAGAATTAGTGATGTCAATCAATTAAAGAAATGAACTAATAAATCACAATTTTTTTCTGTAATTAAGAAAACATTTGGTGTGAATAGCTCTATAGGGATGTGTTGTTTCAATTCAAGAGCATCATTGAAACATACATTCACGTTGCTTACTCACGCTCAGTCATTTGACAACAGCCAATCACATTATTTCCTGTTGCATGAATGCAATTGGCTAGCATCTGCGCTAGGGTATTTGCATAGATGATCTGATTGGCATTGAAAGTTTTTTTTTAAATTCAACGTGACGCAGTGGAACTCATAATTAAGTTCGGCAATGCAAGACGTCCCCCATTCAAAGTAAATGAGAAGCGCTAACACAGACGCCCGGTGTGAATGCATCGTAACAGTTTACTAACAATCTAATGAGAGTTATGCTCGGCTTGGCATTTATTTTCTTTTATTATATATTAATTGAATAATTATAAAGTAGTTATTTGTGCCATCATTTTTAATAACTGCTATTTTAAAGAAATAGTGTTTACAGAATAATGTTAAAGTGTTAAAATATTGGTAATTCTAACTTCACTCTCATAGTTGTATATTTCAATAGATACAAAGATCAACTCTAATCGGAAATTTCCGCATATGCATATGACTGGATGAAGCGATGAGAATAGTTTTTGTGTGCAAAAAAAAACAACAACTAAATAACGACTTATATAGTGATGGATCGATTTCAAAACGTTTCGTTTCGAATGTTATGAATCAGTGTATCGATTCAGGATTCGGATCGCCAATGTCACGTGATTTCAGCAGTTTGGTGGTTTGACACGCGATCAAAATCATGAATCAATATGCTGATTCATAACGTTTCAAATCTTTGTTTTGAAATCGGCTTTTCACTATATAAGTCGTTATTTCATGGGGGATTTTTGCGCACAAAAGCTAATCTCATCGCTTCATAAAATGATTGTAGAATCACTGTAGTGAGATGGGCTTTGTAACCAGTGTTATACATCGTTATACAAATATATCAGAGGCTGTCATTTAGTCTTTATTTACTAACCTGGACACCACACGCGGCTATTGAATGACCACGAACAGGTAGTAACTTGCATTTTTCATTCGTTAATGTATCGCTGTTTTTTTTTCCTTTTCCGTTTTTTTTTTTTGTGTGTGGGGGGTGGGGGTGTAACACAAGTGTTACTGAAAATGTATAGAGTAAATATTACTGAAAATTCAATAGTATTGCCTTACACTACTGCCTTACAGCAAAAAGTAATAAGTTACTGTAATGTATTACTTTTGTTAACTAATGTGTTACTCCCAACATTGTTTGTAACGACGTCTTTAGTGCCTTCATGGGTCTTGAGAGAGGAAATGACATTGGTGTCAATGAAGGCCTTTCTGAGCCATCGGATTTCAACACTAATATCTTCATCTGTGTGTGAAGATGAACGGAGGTCTTACGGGTGTCCAACGACATTAGGGTGAGCAATTAATGACAATTTTTTTAAATTTTTGGGTGAACTAACCCATAAATGCTGGAAAATTTTCCTCTGAGACGAGATATACGAGATAAAATGATCAATTATTGCGTGCCAGTGCCCATTGTTGTCCATGAATCACCAAAACTCTACATCAAAAATCGGGCTGATATTGTGTTGTCTGAACCCTGCATTAGTTGACATTTTGAATGGAAAATTAATGAGAGTTAGTTGACATGTATTTGCATATTTACTTCTAGTTAGAAGAATGTTTAAAATGGACTATCGGAGTGAAGTGCAACCCAATCAACTGCAAATCTGCATTCATGTCTAGTGCCATTTTTCTATAAAAATGCCCACTTTTCGCCATCAAACCAAATCCCCACATGATAAAATCCAGTCCTACCCTACATTTTTCTCCAGTTGAATATTCTGTAGGCCTAAATGACACATTTCAGAAGCAAAAAGGGTTAGAGATGCCGTTTCATGTTGACTTAAAACACTTTCAAACATCTCTTCTGCACCAAAACGGCTGGTGCGAGGAGATTTCCCACAAGGCATTTCTTATGAATGAGAGTTTCAGTTCCATTAGAGCTGCTGTGAAACATTATCAGCCTCTTGAGTTTCAGAACTTTTACGTGATAAACTTACCGTCCATGTCATAACCTCGTGTAAATCAGCACACGGGTGTTGTGAAGGATGTGTTTAATCAGGTTACCTAAGAAATCCAGCCGTGCAAATTTAACCACCATAATCTTTCTTTCTCTCCCAATCCTGTCTGGTTTTTGCAGTAGCTTTTCACCCGAAAAAACAAGATAAACCTCAAACGCACAGCAATCTGTACTGCAAACGGATGCAGTGGGAAAGAAAAGTGTCATAAAGCGCCGTCCATATCTAATGCCCAGGCCTTTTAAAGCAATAAGCAATCTCTCGCAGGTTGTTAATGCGATAAGCGATCTTGCGCAGGTTGTTAATGCATGCTAAGAATGAATATATTCCTTTATGAGCCTCTGAAGACTAATTATGCCGCTCTTAAAATGTCACAAACATATGATTACAGCCTTTAGCACACACAATAAAGATTTGCACTTAATAAAGACCTCACAGCTGCGCTCAGCTGCTCGCCCATAAATCAGGAAAGTTATCGGGAAGCGAAGTGTGGAGGGGAACATGAGGAATTCTTTGATTCTCTGCGCTGCCTCCCCTTACGGAGAGAGTTTTGGGTTACTGCCGTGAAACAATCCGGCAGATTCTCCTCTTTTGGACACACCGACGAGCGGCTAGTCTTAAAGCAAGCACCTACGCCCCCTGTTGTCGCCCGAAAATGACCTGTTTTGTGTGTGCATGCCTACTTGAAACTGTAGCTGGCTTAGATTCCCATCATTTAAAGGGAAAGTTCAACTAAAAATGAACTTTATGTCATCGTTTAGTCTGCCTCGTGTTGTTCCAAACCTGTTTGACTGACTTTGTTGTTTGGATCCCACTGACTTTTCCTCTTCTTTTCACAGGAGAAAGTCAGTTTGAATCATTTTAGTGAATCAGTTTGTTTGACTGGTTGTGTGTGTGTGTGCATGTCTACTTGAAACTACTGTATGTGAGTAAAAGGGACAGTTCAGCCCCCCAAAAAATGAAAATTGTCATTTACTCATCCTCACGTCGTTCCAAACTTCTGACATGTTCAAAATAGGGGTTGAACGAAAAAAAATTAAAGTCTACACAATGTCGACTAATCGCTGATTACGTCATTAATTAACAAATAAGTCTGAACCTTGAGCTGAGGTGCAAATATGGGTTTTCTTGTGCACAGGACAGCTATGGCATGTGACACAGTGTTGCCCATAAGGTTATTGCTCCTACATAACAGCTTTTGTATCAGTTTTTTGTCATTTGGTCGTTATATTTCTCACAGATTTCTGCTCATTCTGAATCAGATACAGATAAAGTAGCCCAGTAAAGATTACATCTATATGAATGCATTAGTAAAGCCCCCTTCACACTGCACGTCGGACTCGCAATATTCCCGGAACATTGCCGGGTCGCCTTCTGTGTGAAAGCAACCACGTCCCGGGATTGATTACCGAATTAAACCCAGGTCGGGGACCTAGTAACATTGCGGGGTTCGATCTGGGATGACCGCTGTGTGAACAAAATCCAAAACTAATGCCGCAACGTGTGCGTAGTTATCGTGCGACTCCTAGAGCTTGTTTTTTCAATAATACAACCCTGCAGTGCCAGAAGAGCTCGTCTGTGTTTTAAACGCAGAGAGTGTTCGTATACAAAAGAAACTAAAATTAAACAAGCAGAAATGTGCGCAAACTGGACACAAGTCGAGACCACGGAGCTCCTTACTATCCGCGCTGAAGCTGAGATCGCTCGCCGTTATACGTCACATCCGGATGTCACGTGTCAACTCGATCCGGGACCGTTACGGGTTGTGTGTGAACGCGCACATATTACGGTATTTCGCTGGCAGTGTGAATGGACCAAATCTATCGGCCCGGGAAAAAATGCCGGGTCGCATTATCTGTGCATTTGCCGGAATCGCAGTGTGAAAGGGGCTTATGAGAGCGATTGGTTGGTGGGTTTTAGTTACCATAAATATATGCCAGAACTTTTCAGCTTCTAAGCTATTTTATTGAGAAATCCCAGAAACTGTGTTGACAATACATTTCTGCACTACTGAACTATCTCCATGTGATGTGCTATGTGTGTGTGCGTTACAATGCAGCGCCGCATTAGTTTAGAACACCGATTAACTTACGTGTCCAATAAGCGTGCATTCTCTCGATCAATTTTGAGCATTCAGATGGTGCTCTCTCAGTATGCATTTATTTCTCATTTTAACTGTCGGAAACGGATCGTGCATGTCAGGAAATGGCTTATCTTATTGCACTCTCTATAGGCCAGCAACTAGTCGACAGCTAAAAGCGTCATGGCCGAGCATTAAAGTCAACTAGTCGATTAGTTGACCGGTCTGTGCAACCCCTGTTCAAAATAATGATTCACTGAGGCATTTGAGTCATGTGCAGCAAAACAATTAAATCTGCTCACGTGAAACGCTAGTTTTTCTCATCAAACGTGTTTTTAAATTTAATTTAGTGCATATTTATCTGTCGTGCCACCCCCCTTAATGCTAGATACATACTGATAAAATAAATCATTAATCCCTGAATAATAATTTAACTCAAATGGCTTTAATAGGAGCCTATATGTAGCAATAGATAAAACCTGTATGACTTTCTTTGACCAATAAACAGATTAGTGTTTCTCACTGTAAAAAAGTTGCTGCCTTAAAATTTCTAAGAGCCCCTATTATGGATTTTTGGAAATAATATAGTTTTAAGTGAATGAAAACATCCTGCAAAGTGCAGCGTATATAAAGTTATTGTCTCTCAATTACAACAAATTACAAACAAACTTTTTTCAAACAAGTCGCAAGCCGTTTCATTGTGACGTCATTATGAAACATTAGCATATTGCCTGTCCACTTATTCAGTGAATCATGAACTGTTCAAACAAACCGATTCACTAAAATTAATGATCACATCTGTATTATAGCTACACATCAAAATATAGCTTGTTACGGAACATTTTTGATCTCATGCTGGTTAGTGTTGCTGGTGAGTATTTTTGTGCAAATGTGCACACACACGCATGCACGTGTGTGTGAAAGAAAAGCCTAGCGTGTCCTTGCACTAGTGCATGTCACAGGAGATGTGAGAGAGAGAAAAAATGATGAAACCGGAGCCTGCAGAAGCGGCCTACAGAGATCATATTAGAAGCTGCGGCCATCGATCGGTTCTAGCACTTAAATTTCAAGCGTGACAAAACTGTAGGCAAATTAATTGTTCGCCAGAATATTACACATCAGAGTACATTAATCCTCTCCAGAGCCGCACGCCATATGAATACTAATAGAGCTGCCAGACGCCTCTCCTCTTGTCTGCCGCGCGTCCATTCGCTCGTCTGCTCCTCTCTCCTTTTGTTTCCTTCTTATTTCCTGTCCTCATTGTTTTTTCGTCTTTCTCTCTCTCTCTTTCTCTCTCTCTCTCTCACTCTCTCTCCCCCTTGTGTCTTTTCTCCTTCAATTGCGAGTGACATTAACTGGCAACAGCGTTCATTAATATTCATATATCTTCCCAATACCTGCGGTATCTGCGAGCCGCGCGCCTTCTTTTTGTGATTGAATCGTTTGAAGTGTTTCCTTATTTAAAATATAATTGTGTGTAAAATTTGGAACTGACATTTAGACTCACTTATGCCTTATCCTTTATGGGCTTTGGCAGGTATCCGGGTGCTAAATGTATAAATAAATCTGGGATTATTACACGAGGAAGAAAGTCTTAGGTGAGCTTTCACAGTAGGAACATTATTGCATGTTAAAGCCATAAAATAAAACCTGTATGTAAAGTGTGTGCACTGGGCCGTCCGTGTGTTTTCAATTAAAAGCGCAAGGTTTACGTGTTAAATAATCCAGTAAAAATACTCTCTCTCCCTCTCCTTTTTTTCTTCTTCTTCTTCTTCCAGAAAACCATCCCGGCTAGTCCAAACATGGGAGCGCTTCTCAGATTTCAGACCCCCACCTTGTCTTTTGTGCCGAGTTCAGTGAGGCTCCTGGTCTGAAATGTACACAAGCCTAATTCGAGTTCGAAGATCTCCCGAATAACCCGAAAGGGATCAAATTAAAATTCCACGACGGGCGGAAAAAAAGCGATATGGGGTTTGAAAGTGGCCCCTGCTTCTTTAAGCTGGATTTAAGTGATCAAAGTTCCATATGAGGCAGCCATTGGTGGTATTGAGTTACTCTAATGGCTGCCATGTGCTACTGCCGACGGGCCCGATCCGCGGACGTCTCCAGGGTGTCAGGCGCAAGACAGTTGTAAAAAGAGGCTTTACAATGGGAGAGCGGGATCGGCTAAAACCAGATGCCTCGTACGCTTTCAGGCCTCGCGCTGCATTTTTTTCCGAATTAGCTCCAGATTTTTTCGAAAAGCATCGATCAAGGCGTCCAGCGGGTCTCTCAAGACCGTGCCAGCCGACAGCGGCCCCCTCTCTCTATCGCGCTTATTTACTGATGCGTGGCTTCCCCATTCCCACTAAACTGCAGGAGACACAAGTGACAATAAAAGTCAAACACTCTGTGGTTGCCGGAGTCCTGGCTGGTTATTAGTATGTAAATGAAATCATCACAGCTGTTGTATGCGCGGAGAGGGGGAGAGCGGAGACAACGAACCCTGCATTCTGATGCTGTCTCCTGAACAACCATCAGGCACTGGCCACCTCTTCCATACCCTGCAGTCAAGCAATAATGCATGCACAAATGCTTTTATGCATGCAATTAAATTATGGCCAAAGTATAGTGTACACATATACAGGTTAATTAGCAAAACGGCTGGAATTGTTTTCGTTCAGTGAACAGCGAATGCCTCTGGATGTGTTTTGCAATGGGAAAAGCTTTAAAGAAATGAAATAATTAGTACTTGGGTATATTTAAAGCTGTGATTAAGATCTAGAGCAGTCCAAATCAAGGAAAATACATGCATTATTTATTAGGATAATGTTACGAGACGAGAAGTCGTGCTGTATATTTATATTTTAGCAGGTACTTGTATTTATTTAGCAGTCTTTGTAAAAAATCTGGCACATTACATTTACATTTATATTATATATTTTTAAATATTTTTTATTTATGTGTAAATAAATAAACATTTACTTACATTTTTAGATTTTATATACATTTAAATTGAAATTTTAGCAGGTATTTACATTTAATTAGCAGTCTTTCACAAAAAAAAATCAGCCACATAAAATGTATAGCCTATTACATTGTTTAAATCATTTTTAAAAATATATTTGTAATTTATGTTTACATATAAAAAGCGTATATATTTATATAAATGTATATTTATAGAATGAATTAACCTTTATTGCCTGAGGGGAATTTGTCTTGCACTCAGTGGAGCCACATTGAACATTTAAGCACAAACAACAATACATAAATAGAAAAAGAAAAGACACAACAACCATCTAACCACATTAAGGACGTAGAGAATACAGAACATTGACATCAAGAACCACAAGATCAACACAGTAATGACAGCGCATCAGTCCAGTAGGTACAAATTCATCAAATTAAATAAATAATAATTGGTATAAGGTGCACATTTAAAATATCTATGTGCCTGAGCTTGATTTGTTCAGTAACTGTATGCTTCTAGGCACAAAAGATGTAATGGCGTGTTTGGTTTTAGTCCGGGGCATTCTGAATCTACGTCCCGAGGGCAGGGGGGAAAACTGAAAAAAATGGGTGGGATGGATCATCCAGTATCCTCAGGGCCAGATTGAGGGTATACTGTTCGGTGAGGGTATTTCGGATCCAGTGATTTTCCTGCGCATCTTAGTCAGCCTGTCCAGCATGTTTCTGTTTTGGACAGAAAGAGCACCATACCCCCCCCCCCCTTTTAGCGCAAGTCAACTTGTGTACCACTGACCACCGGAAGCTAGTTATTTTAGTCTGTAAATTTTTAAATATGATTTTTTTCTTACACAAACGCACCACTTCAGAAGGCCTTTAAAACCCCCGAGCAGTGTGGAGCAGTTAAATGATGGATAGATGCACTTTTATGGACTTCAAAAATTATAAAGCTTGAAGAGCCAGGACATTTTTTAATATAACTCTGATTTGTGTTCGTCTGAAAGAAGAATGTCATATGAATTGAGGGAGAATAAATCATGGGATAATTTTCATTATTGGGTGAAATAACCCTTTAAGTACAATATCGGTAAGTAATTCATTAATTACTTTTAGATATAATTAAATAATTATATTTTTAATTTACATTTACATTGCTTTTTTCAAAGAAATCTACAAATGAAGACTACAACAAAGCGATTTACCCTATAAGTGAGCAGCATGATAAAATATTTTCTTAAATCCCAGTATAATATACTATTTCTTTAGTTTTTTTTTTCTTATTATTATACTATAGTTGGTTAATTATAAGTAAATGATTTGTATCTGCATCCCGACTAGCCTGACAGTGACATCAGATCAGCTAATGGGGTGAATTGTGGGCGGGACTGCCTGCAGGTCTGACCAATGGCAGAAGGGGAGAGTCATTCATTATTTCCTCAGTTATATTTGGGTCACTAGTGATCCAGATATTACAAATTGAAAGTGTAATTTAGACTTGCAGCATGTATATGCTCACATGCAAATGATGAGAAGAACATCAAACGTTAACACGATGAGAAAATGCATTGCATCAGTGTGAAAATTTCAAGTTTTCATGTGAACGAGTCAAGAAACATGCAGTACGGACGTTTATTTAAAGCGGTGATTTAAACCTGCAGCATGTAAACTCTCAAATTCCAGGCACAAATCATTTTCTTATTTATTTTTCCAAAGGATAATATTATGAGAAAACTCACATTTTTTCCCAGACAGTAAACAAAAGCATTCCCCCCGAAAACTGATTTCTGCCGCAAATGAAACATAGACGGGTGCGAGACGCTGCCAAAATCTCCGGCTGAAATTGTTTCCATATCTGCGCCATGTATTCAATGCCCATCTGCCCGAACTCCTGCACGTCCCGCCAGCAAAAACACAATGAGTAATTCTCTCCAAACATAGACATAAAACCTGCCGTTCCTTCTCCATCAGTCCTATACGCAAAAAAAAAAAAAAAAAAGTGAAAACTATCTCGTTTCAGATACTAATTAGGCCGCCATTGTGGAAAATGTTACACAAGGCTTTGATCAAAACATCACGGGTCGAAGTCTTGGGATCAGATGTGTTCAACTTAAGTCCAAACAAATCCAGGAAAGAGCTTTCAATCTAAATAAAGAACTGTTTTTCAGCTCAACCCGTCTCTGCCTGGTAAATAAATAATGCTGTACGATACAGTCGACAGGCAAAATGTCAGATTGTCTGCTATTTAAATGCATAGAGGTGTGATGAGTGAAACATATGGGAGATTTGAGAGCTAGCGCCGCTTTCTGATCAAACCAGCCGTTACGGTGTGTAGTGTGCATTTTGGCTGCTTTTGACAAAGTAATCCGACGGGTTTTATGTAAAAATATGCTAAGATAGCATCACGGTGCATCTGTATCACTTCGTCTGCCACGTTTCATTAAGCTAAATTTTATGACGTGTTCTCTTTAAGTCTGAGAGTTTATGGATAGATGTCTGTAGAAATTCCATCAGGGCGACAGCATTGCTCTTCATTCGCTGCGGGTGTGTTTAACGCTCTTCTCTATCCTCGTATAACTTCAAGCCGGCTTATGGAGACGGATTCTGACGCACTTTTCTTAAACTTGATCATAAAGATGACTTGATTCAGCATGCGTTTACATAAGCTCTAATGTTTAATTGCCTGCAGTGGGTGAACTTGCATGCAAAAGCGTGAAATAAAACCATGTTCTCTGGCCTGAACTGTTTGATAGCGAGAGGTTACAGAGTGAGGAGCTTTGTTTGTTCGCCTCACCTTCCCTCCTACACTCACTGTCTCCCCCTGTGATTAAAAAACATCATCAGCATCTCATTAGCACTGATTTGCATAGTAACAGCATGAATATTGTGAGTGTGTTTCTGGGGGTAGGGGTAACTTAATGAATGCGACAGCCTCTTCTGTTTAACTAATTTTTTGCCTCATCCATATTCAGATGACTCTTGGAATCAGACAGCGGTTAAAGTTTCGCGCTGAAGACACGCAGACGTGATCGCCGGAGTGTCGCACCTGATTCCCGAGCCCGGAGGAGAATTTTAGCGCTCAGATGTTGCTCTTTTGACACTCAGGAGACTGGAAGGCATCCTGAAATTTACATTATTTACTTTTTAAATGCGTGCTGGTGGTCTGATTGTGCATGAATCATCAGTAGATGATGTTCTAAAGGGAAGAAAGGGTTGTCACATGGCCACATTAGGGATGCAAAATGCTTGTGAATGGCATATCATCATGTGTTTCATTGTCAATAAAATCCTTGGGAAAAAATAAAAATACACACAGTTGTTGAGTTCATAGTGAGATTGATCCCAGACTTTGGTGTCTTGATATATGTGAGAACAATTTGAGATGTTGTTGAGTCTCTGGATTGGATGCATGTGAGATTATTGTTGATTTTATGATTTAAATCTGAGTTTAATCTCATTGCTGTCATTTGTGATTTTTGTATTACTACAGGAAAACCTTTCCAAACTGAATCGCTCAAATGTTGCACATTCACAGATCAAAACACCTAATGGAGATCCTGTTTTGTTTTTTTAACGTAAGTATCAACTTTGGATGTTTCGCCTAAAATGATGAGTAAAATAAAAACACACACACATGTGAGTACAGTTTGAGACGTTGCTGAGATCTCTTTTGAGCACTGTCAGAAAAAAAGGTACATTTCTATCACTGGGGCGGTACCCTAAGGTACAAAACCGAAAAGGTACTAATATGTACCTTTAAGGTTCTACTATGTACCTTTAAGGTACTAAATTGCACTCTTAAAGTACTGATATGTACCTTTTAAGGTACTGATATGTACCATTTAGGGGTAAGTAAGGTACAAAGATGTACTTTTTCACTTTTGTACCTTAGGGTATATACCCCAGTGACAGAACTGTACCTTTTTTTCTGAGAGTGAGATTATTGTTAGTATTATGATTTGTCTCAGTTTAATCTCATTGCTGTCATTTGTGATTTTTCTTTATTACAGGAAAGCCTTTCCAAAGAGTATTGCTCAAATGTTGCTTAAATATTGCTCAAAGGACCTAATGGAGATGCTAGTTATGTTTCATGTAAGTATCAACTTTGGATGTTTCGCCTAAAATGCCTTGAGTAAAATAAAAGCACACACAGTTGTTGAGTTTATGTTGATATGTGAGTACAGTTTGAGACATTGCTGGGATCTCTTTCGAGTCTCTGTGGAAATGCACGTGAGATTATTGTTAGTTTTATGATTTAAGTCTCAGTTTACTCACATTGCTGTCATTTGTGATCTTTCTTTATTACAGGAAAACCTTTCCAAACTGTATCGCTCAAATGTTGCTCATTCATTGCTCAAAGGACCTAATGGAGATCATAGTTATGTTTCACGTAAGTATCAACCTTGTTCCTTGTGCCTAAAATTAAATTAAATACACAAATGAAATGGTCCGACAACAGATATTCTTCTGACTATAAGTAACTTTGCAAGTACATGTCAACTTATTCTGCTAACTGTAACCCTAAACAGTCCACACTAATACTCTAATGATAGTTAGTTGACATGTCGCTGCAAAGTTACTCATAGTTGGTGTAATGTCTATAAAGTGGACTATTAGAGGAAAGCCTTTGCAAACTGTATTGCTCAAATGTCACTCATTCACAGTTCACAGGAGGTCCTAGTGATGTTTCATGCAAGTATCAACTCAGAATAGGCAACATTGAAGTAGAGAGCCGAATCTGACGAGAAATGCTCCCGATGAGTTCTTCTGTGCAGGTGCCATTCGGTTTTGGCACTTTCTTCGCACCCGGCCGCATGATGGATGGCGCGAGTGAATTGCAGCGTGCAGTATTTTGCCGCAGTTGATTGCAAACTGACTCCGGGTAACATAATTATTTACACTGACACAATAATGTAAAATGATTAACATCCGCTCATATTCATACTGGTATAAATCACCAGCCCACGTCGGGTTCATCGTTCGGCGTCTCGCCCTCAGATTGGACGCTGGCCAGATAAGAGGAATATTAATCGTGGAGATATGCCGCATGGTCGTTTAAAACTTCGAGAAAAGAGAGGCCCTGGCAGAGTCTTTGGCAGAGCGATGGCTTCTGGCTCCAGCGGGCACCGCTCAAGATGGATTACCACCTGACTCCTCAACATAGATGTCCTACCTGTGCATGAAATAGGGCTTGACCGGCCAGCGTGCACTTTTTCTACCCCGTTCTCCCCCAAAATGAGAATTACTGCTGGGAGGCTCTGGACAATTTTATGTAGGGCTGGAGAACAAAAATCAATATTTAATTATCTGTGAGCGTTTGGTGTCACTACATCTTTAGATCTGTGGGGTGGAGTGGACAGGGTCACCGGGCCGGTAAGTGAGTCCGTCAGTGACGAGGCCGTCTCGTCCCAAGGCTCCGATTGGCCTGTCTTCAATCACCACAGGAGCGATGACTGACAAGTCATTTATACGTCGACCTGCGTGTTTGGAGAAGGCCACCTTAAGAATGAGCCTGCGTGACGTGAGTACAGTACACTTGAAGTTAAATATGCTTTTGACCTATTGGAAATATGGCTTAAATGCCCCACCTAGAGGCAGGATGGGACACTTACCGGGCTCAGTGCATGCTTGGTGAAAGGAGCGTAATTCTGGTTATTATTATCTTATTATTTCCCATTTCCATCAGCTAAGAGCTACGTTTAATCAGTGACCCCTAAAGTAAAGGAGACAAGTATTATTTTTTATTCCATTGTATTTTATTTCTTTGTGTTTCTTTATTTGTAACTGTCTGTGTTTTACATTTTTTCAGCATCTTAAAGCGTTCTGTTTAAATACAGTAAACAGTCACGTGATCACTGACTTTATCTTCTGTCATTTGTTAGACATGCTTGAATGTATTTTCATAGCATGTGGATTTAATTTCAATAAGCAAATATCAAGGCATAATAATAGTGAGAATTCTTTGATTGTTTCCCGTTTTTATCTGAATTTGAGGAAAAAAGCATTTCTGCACAGTTATGATCATCTCGTCTACAAGATCAGAGAGAAAATGTTGCATTTTCCTAATTCAATTATAATTTTTCATTTGGTATTTCATATTAAATATTTATTCTTTATTTTACGTCATAACATTCTTTGTTTTACATTTTTCAAAACCCTAAAACTTTTTTTTATTTTTATTTCACCTTTAAATTAAAGGATATCTGACTTTCAATCTATTAATACTCTTGTTTATAGATCTATAGCATGTGCATTTATTTTAGTAAGGAAAAGGCACAACATAATACTGAAAATTATGATTATTTCCAATTTTCATATAAATTTTAAAACATTTTTGCAGTTGCGATCAGTTTTTTCTTACAATTTTTCTTTTCATATTTCATCATTTAAATGTATTCTTTATTTTATGTAATTTTGCTTTATTTACATTTTTTCAAAATCCTAAAACTGTTTATTTTTTGCGTTTAAATTAAAAGATATCTGACTTTCAATATGTTGTAATTTATTAAAAACTCTTGTTTATAGATCTCTAGCACAACATAATACGGATAAATCTTTGATTGTTTTTAATTTTCAGATTAATTTTAAAATAATTTAGCAGTTGTGACCAGTTTTTTTTCTACAGGTGCAGTTCAGAAAGTCTGAGATCAGAGAGAAAATTATCTTTCTTTCTTTCTTTCTTTCTTTCTTTCTTTCTTTCTTTCTTTCTTTCTTTCTTTCTTTCTTTCTTTCTTTCTTTCTTTCTTTCTTTCTTTCTTTCTTTCTTTCTTTCTTTCTTTCCAATTGAGTAGTGACCTAAATAACACAGAAACATTTATTCTTTGTTTTTGTCATAACTTTCCAAATCATAAACTTAGTTTATTTCTGTGCTCTAAATTTTACATGTCATGTTTTCATGGCATGTGAATTCATTTTAATATACACACAGATCATATGATAATTCTTTATTTTCAATTTTCCAGTTAAAAAAACATCTCAGTGCTGTTATGATCCATCTATTTTGATTTATTTTGCGTATCTTATGGTATCTTCGAGCATACCAAAAATATCTGGCTCCCATCAGCGTAAAAATCCATTATGGCTTAATAATAGATATAATGGAGATGAAGGCAATTAAAAATTTCATAGAGGCCTGGCGTTTTCATTTGGCTAATGATTTCTTGCGAAGAGAAAATGAGCTTGGAATGCAAGGGTCAAACTGGAAACGCTTGAACTCCTGTAATTACTGACCGCGATTCTTTCATGAAAGTAGTTCGGGGACGGACTCTTTTCCCAGAGCTGACCGCTCGCTTTTGGCTTCATAAGAGACAGTTTTGTACCTCTTTTTCCCGAATGTCCTTTGCACTCGCAGTTAGAGGACACAGAATTGGGACCCTTCTTGAGTTTAATGGCAGCGCACAGCCAATCGATACACTTCAGCTACAAAGGAACAGTTGAGGGACCAAAGGCCCAAACACATTACACGCTGATCAAGGCCAATAGCAATCTGATGTTGAGGTTAGAAAAACACGCTAGAACTGTTAGCCTCCAGTTGCTCTGCCGGGCCGCTCCGGTAGACCAATCTGTCTTTGATTTACCATTGTCACAGTTCAACTCCCAGTGCGGGGCGCAACGCGAATAAGATGTAAAACCCTCATTGAAAAGTCTTTGTGTTAAAGCATCAATTAGCCCTAGAGCTAGTTGCTAACTTGTGGGCTTTTTGCAGAATGGAAAATGGAAAATATAAGGTCATGCATATTGTGTCCTGTGCACTGCGTTCTACGATACAGTGTCTAAAGCAGTGTGATTTGGTTGGCTATATTCAGAATTAAACAGCTTAGACAATTATGCATTGTATACTGTGCACAGTTTTTTAAACACTAAACAGTGCACAGTAAGCAGCGATGGTATGTTTCATGCCCATTTGTAATACTGTGTAGAAATGTCAAACATTTGGCAGCCTAAGTCAAGATTGTTAAAATCACAGTAAATCAAGTCGATCTCTCTACGCTTTTAGTACTTTTATATTAGATTATGATGTTCACTATGCTTTAGTGCTTCAGACAGTGCACTATATAGGGGATAGAAAATGATCAGAAAGTGCACTATCTAGGGGATAGAGAACGATCAGACAGTGCACTATATAGGGGATAGAGAACGATCAGACAGTGCACTATATAGGGGATAGAGAACGATCAGACAGTGCACTATATAGGGGATAGAGGACGATCAGACAGAGCTTTATATAGGGGATAGGGAACGATCAGACAGTGCTCTATATAGGGGATAGAGAACGATCAGACAGTGCTCTATATAGGGGATAGAGGACGATCAGACAGAGCTTTATATAGGGGATAGGGAACGATCAGACAGTGCTCTATATAGGGGATAGAGAACGATCAGACAGTGCTCTATATAGGGGATAGAGAACGATCAGACAGTGCTCTATATAGGGGATAGGGAACGATCAGACAGTGCTCTATATAGGGGATAGAGAACGATCAGACAGTGCTCTATATAGGGGATAGAGAACGATCAGACAGTGCTCTATATAGGGGATAGAGAACGATCAGACAGTGCTCTATATAGGGGATAGGGAACGATCAGACAGTGCTCTATATAGGGGATAGAGAACGATCAGACAGTGCTCTATATAGGGGATAGAGAACGATCAGACAGGGCACTATATAGGGGATAGGGAACGATCAGACAGTGCTCTATATAGGGGATAGAGAACGATCAGACAGTGCACTATATAGGGGATAGAGAACGATCAGACAGTGCACTATATAGGGGATAGAGAACGATCAGACAGTGCACTATATAGGGGATAGAGAACGATCAGACAGTGCACTATATAGGGGATAGAGAACGATCAGACAGTGCACTATATAGGGGATAGAGAACGATCAGACAGTGCACTATATAGGGGATAGAGAACGATCAGACAGTGCACTATATAGGGGATAGAGAACGATCAGACAGTGCACTATATCGGGGATAGAGAACGATCAGACAGGGCACTATATAGGGGACAGAGAACGATCAGACAGTGCACTATATAGGGGATAGAGAACGATCAGACAGTGCACTATATAGGGGATAGGGAACGATCAGATAGTGCTCTATATAGGGGATAAGGAACCATCAGATAGTGCTCTATATAGGGGATAGAGAACGATCAGACAGTGCTTTATATGGGGGATAGAGAACGATCAGACAGTGCTTTATATAGGGGATAGAGAACGATCAGACAGTGCACTATATAGGGGATAGAGAACGATCAGACAGTGCTTTATATAGGGGATAGAGAACGATCAGACAGTGCACTATATAGGGGATAGGGAACGATCAGACAGTGCACTATATAGGGGATAGAGAACGATCAGTGAGTGCTTTATATAGGGGATAGAGAACGATCAGACAGTGCACTATATAGGGGATAGAGAACGATCAGACAGTGCTCTATATAGGGGATAGAGAACGATCAGACAGTGCACTATATAGGGGATAGAGAATGATCAGACAGTGCACTATATAGGGGATAGGGAACGATCAGGCAGTGCACTATATAGGGGATAGAGAACGATCAGACAGTGCACTATATAGGGGATAGAGAACGATCAGACAATGCACTATATAGGGGATAGAGAACGATCAGACAGTGCACTATATAGGGGATAGAGAACGATCAGACAGTGCTTTATATAGGGGATAGAGAACGATCAGACAGTGCACTATATAGGGGATAGGGAACGATCAGACAGTGCACTATATAGGGGATAGAGAACGATCAGACAGTGCACTATATAGGGGATAGAGAACGATCAGACAGTGCACTATATAGGGGATAGAGAACGATCAGACAGTGCACTATATAGGGGATAGAGAACGATCAGACAGTGCACTATATAGGGGATAGAGAACGATCAGACAGTGCACTATATAGGGGATAGAGGACGATCAGACAGAGCTTTATATAGGGGATAGAGAACGATCAGACAGTGCTCTATATAGGGGATAGAGAACGATCAGACAGGGCACTATATAGGGGATAGAGAACGATCAGACAGTGCACTATATAGGGGATAGAGAACGATCAGACAGTGCTCTATATAGGGGATAGAGAACGATCAGACAGTGCACTATATCGGGGATAGAGAACGATCAGACAGTGCACTATATAGGGGATAGAGAACGATCAGACAGTGCACTATATAGGGGATAGAGAACGATCAGACAGTGCACTATATAGGGGATAGAGAACGATCAGACAGTGCACTATATAGGGGATAGAGGACGATCAGACAGAGCTTTATATAGGGGATAGAGAACGATCAGACAGTGCTCTATATAGGGGATAGAGAACGATCAGACAGGGCACTATATAGGGGATAGAGAACGATCAGACAGTGCACTATATAGGGGATAGAGAACGATCAGACAGTGCTCTATATAGGGGATAGAGAACGATCAGACAGTGCACTATATCGGGGATAGAGAACGATCAGACAGGGCACTATATAGGGGACAGAGAACGATCAGACAGTGCACTATATAGGGGATAGAGAACGATCAGACAGTGCACTATATAGGGGATAGGGAACGATCAGATAGTGCTTTATATAGGGGATAAGGAACCATCAGATAGTGCACTATATAGGGGATAGAGAACGATCAGACAGTGCTTTATATAGGGGATAGAGAACGATCAGAGAGTGCACTATATAGGGGATAGGGAATGACCAGACAGTGCTCTATATAGGGGATAGGGAACGATCAGACAGTGCACTATATAGGGGATAGGGAATGATCAGACAGTGCTCTATATAGGGGATAGGGAACGATCAGACAGTGCTCTATATAGGGGATAGGGAACGATCAGACAGTGCTCTATATAGGGGATAGGGAATGATCAGACAGTGCTCTATATAGGGGATAGGGAGCGATCAGACAGTGCTCTATATAGGGGATAGGGAACGATCAGACAGTGCTCTATATAGGGGATAGGGAACGATCAGACAGTGCTCTATATAGGGGATAGGGAACGATCAGACAGTGCTCTATATAGGGGATAGGGAACGATCAGACAGTGCTCTATATAGGGGATAGGGAGCGATCCGACAGTGCTCTATATAGGGGATAGGGAACGATCAGACAGTGCTCTATATAGGGGATAGGGAACGATCAGACAGTGCTCTATATAGGGGATAGGGAACGATCAGACAGTGCTCTATATAGGGGATAGGGAGCGATCCGACAGTGCTCTATATAGGGGATAGGGAACGATCAGACAGTGCTCTATATAGGGTATAGGGAACGATCAGACAGTGCTCTATATAGGGTATAGGGAACGATCAGACAGTGCTCTATATAGAGGATAGGGAGCGATCCGACAGTGCTCTATATAGGGGATAGGGAACGATCAGACAGTGCTCTATATAGGGGATAGGGAACGATCAGACAGTGCACTATATAGGGGATAGGGAACGATCAGACAGTGCACTATATAGGGTATAGGGAACGATCAGACAGTGCACTATATAGGGGATAGGGGACATTTTGAATTTTGCATAATTATATTTTAAAGCGATTTGGAGGAGATAAGAAGGAAGAACGGTCAAAGATGAGGAGGAAACTACGTCTTTACTGAGCTCAACGGCTCTGAACGAGCTGTGATATAAACGAAACGTTATTGGCTGTTTAAAAAAAGAGGAGGAGCTGTTTGATATGTCCCGCCCTGTCTTCCTGTTACAGCTGTATACAGCCTAATATTTCCAAAATACTATGAAAATGTGCAGACTTTAATGACAAATCCGTTTGTTCGCAGTCTCATGCTATTTTGCATTTGTGTAGAAATGTCAAAACATGTAGTAGCCCAAGTAGAGATCACATTTCACATCCCTTCCTGTTGAAATAGAAGGTCAGGTCATGTATGCCACTACAGTATTCCTCTCACAGCCGTGGTGTGAACGGATGAAATGGATGTGTGAGAGTGACGCTCAGCCAGGCAGTTCATCGCCTCGTTCCAGCAGATGAGCAGTCTCCTCTGGTAATGCTTACCCTTGCAAGTTCAACCCAAATTAAGTGCCTCATCTTCATTGCAGGCTGTAAGGCGATTGATTTGTCCCTTTTAATCAATTTATTTAATTAGTCATACATTCAGCTCTTAACATGCACTGCCTTTCTCCTCGTCTCGTCTTCGCTTCTAGGTCTCTGGAGATTATCGGGGAAATTATCCTGCAACCCCCACCAATGGAGAGCTGATAAACAAAAGTCTATTAAGGCCACGCCAGTGTTTAAAGATCATGCGCTAATCGATTATTAGACTATTATTTTACTGCCAATGTGAAATAAAAGGACAGATTCTGCTTCAAATTAGACAAGCCACATGCTAAAATGCAAACATTTGGTGCCATTAAACTGTTCGACGTCATTTGCTAATGGTTTGTTTTGATGTGAGCAGTGATTGGTGTACAGCACTGTCATTGCTGCACAGATGGTCAATGTATTAAAAGTTTGTGAATTAAAAGCATCATTTATACTACAGATGTGTCATGGATTAAATTAGCATCGAATGTGTATACTGCTTCAAACGCTAGTATTTCTGAAAAGCGGAAGGTTTTAAATGCACATACTATATGCACATCATTTCTATTTCCAGAAGTGCTTTTGGTTTAGCTTTTTAAAAAAATGTATTTTATGTATTTATAATAAAATATAAATAATAAAAATATGTTATAAAATAATAAATATCTTACATTTTTATTATAAAAAATAGAAAAACCTATATATTTAATGCATTGTGTGTGTGTATATATGTATAGAGAGATTTCTACTTTTAATAATAAAATATAACTCATTAAACCTTTAACAATCAATAATAAAATGATGTATTATAAAATAATATATAATTATATGATACATCTTTTTATTATTGATTGTTAAAGTATATGATTACTTCAATACATTTTATAATTTTTTTATTTGTAAAATAAAAATAAATAAAAATGTGTATTATAAAATAATACATATTTTAAATTATATATATTTCTGTTATCTATTTTTATTTATAATAACTTTATATATATATATATATATATATATATATATATATATATATATATATATATATATATATATATTTATATATAATCAATAATAAAAATGTTTTATAACAATTTTAATTATTTGTAATTTATGATAAATGTAAAAAAAAAAAAAAAAAAAAAGATTTTTCTATTTTATGAAGAAAATGTGATTGTTGTTTGGGTCTACAAGAACAGCCACTACTATAATGATAAGTGTTGTGGATGTTGCTGAAAAGAGAGATTTTTTTTTTTTTTTATCATGTTGCTATCTTAACTTATACATATCAAAGTGTATTATTTAGGATTAAGGCTTTGTTTAATTCTCCAGCAGAATGAGTAATAGTGATTCTTGGCTTGGCAAATACTGCTAATGGAATAAAACATGTATGTTAGGACTGTAAAGCCAAGCATGGTCATGAGAAAAGGTGTGTGTGTGTGTGTGTGTGTGTGTGTGTGTGTGTGTGTGTGTGTGTGTGTGTGTGTGTGTGTGTGTGTGTGTGTGTGTGTGTGTGTGTGTGTGTGTGTGTGTGTGTGTGTGTGTGTGTGTGTGTGTGTGTGTGTGTGTGTGTGTTTTCACGGGCAGGACTGTGAGCGAGCGCTGAGGGAATTGCACATTTGTTATTCCGGAGGCATATTTGAAGCCCATTTAATCAAGCTGTGATGAGAAAAGATGCAGAAAGGATGAGATCGCCCCTCGCATTGATAGGGTCTGGCCGGGGCAACCGATGAACCACCTGAGGTCTTACCGGCAGACAGGCACGGCAGAATTATGGAAATAGATTCCACTCGACTCATCTCTCCGCTTCTCTCTTCAGGTGCTTCTTCCTGGAATGTTAAACAATGGCGTGTTTTAATCTTGCAGGTAGAGCGCAGAGTTCGCGAGCGCATGAAAACGGTGACGTGCCTCCGATCCCTGAACCCTTTCAAAGCTGTTGGTCGCGCTTCTACGTTCACACCGCAGAGAGAAAGGCCTGGATCTGCCCGAATATTTTCTGCACTTACAGGTGATTTGTGTCGTTGGAAACCTTTTTGTTAACACTCATTATGAATCACAACATTACAAACTTTCATTTGAAGAAAAAACATATTTGAAAATAAACAAAAAGAAACAAATGAGGGAAAGAACTACGATCCCATGAAACATTGCATACGGCATAATCAAATTGATGTTGACAGAAATTATTTATTTTACTTTTATTCCAAAATATGCATATTCTGTCTATTAGGGATGCATTATATATCAGCCAGCATATCAGTTTCAGCCGATGTCTTCATTTTTAATGTAATCTTTATCGACCTGATAAGAAAATTTGTCTGATATTAAAGCCGATAAATAATGTATTATTTCCTTCAGCTGAGACACTTCAGATGTGCTCTGTTCATCATGATGGGTTTGAATCGCTTGAAATATGATTGGAATCACTTAAATGTAGTTATTAATTGTATCATTAATTGTAGTCTGTCATAGAGACTACATAAAAATGAGTTGTGAGATTTGGCTATTACATAATTCATGGGTGTTAAAGGTCCCGTTCTTCACGTGTTTTCGAAGCTTTGATTATGTTTACAGTGTGCAATATAACATGAGTTCATGTTTCGCGTATAAAAGCACAGTATTTTTCACACTATTTACTAATCTGTACAGCGCTGTTTCCTCTGTCCTAAAAACGGCCTGATGATTTCCTTGTTCTATGAAGTCCCTCCTTCAGAAACACGTAACGAGTTCTGATTGGGCCAGCGCTTCCCGCGTTGTGATTGGACAGCAGCTTAGCGCACTTTGCCCGGAAAGGTCCCGCCTCTTATCATAACGGGGAGATGCAAGCGCTGAATGCGCGCTCACATTTTTTGCCTCACATTCACCCATTCATACACCAATGGCGATGTCAGCCATGTAAGGCACCATCCAGCTCGTCGGGAGCAGCTGGGGTTAGGTGTCTTGCTAATGGACACTTCGACACTTGGTCAAGTGGAACCGGGGATTGAACCACCAACCTTCTGGTTTGTAGACAACCTACATGAACCACTGAGCCACTGCCGCCCCATGTGGGCCACTGCCGCCCCATAATGTGAGTTACCCAGAAACAAAACTACGTAATCCTGCGTTGAACTCAGGGATTTGAGAAGCAGTCGTCAGTGAAATGACATGTTTGAGGATCAAGTTATTCGCAGGCGGATGATGTACAGCATAGGTGGACCTTATGAAAATGCATATTCTAGTGATGTACAACCGTAACGCATTAGGATTCGAAACACAAACGACTCGTTGAGGCGGTTCAGAGTCGATTCTTTCTTTTAAGAGACTTTGCAGAGCATTTACATTCACAAACAGAGATATTACACACTGCGTGAAAGGGGATATTTGAAAAAAAACATAATAGAGGCACTTCAAAGGTTTGTAAGTTATTGTTAAAACTCATTTTCTCTATGAAGAAGATGAATGGAATTTTTACTCATGGAATACATAATAAAATTACATAATAAAAATACATGTTTATTGAAATTAACAGAGCTATTTTAAGCTAGAAGGGCATTTTTTCCCGTGCTCAACTTGTTTTTTACCACCATGACGTGCATCCAATTTTCGTTTCTGTTTATGCATATTATAGCCTTTATAAATATGTATATTTTACTGTAATTAGTGTCTGCTTTGGTACTTAAGGACCATATTGCAATCCTTAAGCTGCAAACACAAGCATCACTATTACAATTGCTCATATTAGAGTTACTGATTTTCTTCTAAAAATGTGAAAATTAGGTTTTAACAAATACAGTTAAATCATTTCTGCTGATCTGAATTATGAATGATCTGGGTTCTGTGCTATGTCTCCTGTCCTCCATACAGGGCATAAGTGCTGAATTAGTATTTATATGTAATGAGATAAGGAATTGCGTGTGTGTGTGTGTGTGTGTGTGTGTGTGTGTGTGTGTGTGTGTGTGTGTGTGTGTGTGTGTGTGTGTGTGTGTGTGTGTGTGTGTGTGTGTGTGTGTGTGTGTGTGTGTGTGTGTGTGTGTGTGTGTGTTTGTGTGTGTGTGTGTGTGTGTGTGTGTGTGTGTGTGTGTGTGTTTCATTCTACTCTGGGTAATGGCAATGCTAATGTGATTGTTAAGAACTGCTGGCATCAGCATATTGCATTGGCTGTTACTTTTAATCAGTGGTAAGGAGAAAATCACAACGGCTCGTGATTGCACAAATTATCTGCCTGAAAAAGTCAGCGTGGAGCAACTACGCAAAACACGGCTAACCTGACAGACACTTTCCACTGGCGGTCGCTCAATCAAAATCCTCATGGAATCAGAAAGAGCCCTCCTTCCTTTACTACATGTTCCTGGTGACGATAAAGCAGGAACGATTAGCACAAGAAGCGCCGTACAAACAACTCTTTCTCCTAGTTTTCTCCTAACTTTTAATACGTCCGTGGAATATTAGCAGGGTCATTGTGTGGATGGTGATTAAGCGACAGTTTAATCTTCAGCGCTTCTGGACGGCGGGGGTCGAGGGGGTGTATTTGCATTAGCAATCTCTGTGAAACTTTGCTAAATTGGCTGTAGTAGAAATCTCAGCTAATGTGATCTAATTTAGTTTTCGCCGCTCTGCTGTGAATGTCAAACACGTCTGACCTCGTCCGTTAGTTATCCAGACAGCAGCCGGGAATCTTACAGGACTCGCTGCCACTCCACGACAGGTCTGAATCAGTCTGATGAGCCTTGAATATCAAATAACTCATTTTGCATTTTTGGAAGAAAATATGAGCGGTGTCTACCCATTCATAACTCGCTGCTCTGGTGTTGTGGTGCAATTTCTAGGGTGTTGCTAGGGTGATCTGATTGGTTGAGGTGGTTGCATAATGGCTAAAGTCAAACGTGTGAAAGCTGAATGCAATGTAAGTCGCTTTGTATAAACATGTCTGCCAAATGAATGCACATATGGGACCTTAGAAAATAGACTACACTGTAAAAAAAATAATGTTAGTCATTTTTTACAGAAAAATACTTCAAATGCCACAGCAAAAACATGTTAACTGTTACAACATAAAAAAGTAAATGCTTTAACTTTGCATTTGTAATTTTACTGGAAAATGCTGTCAAATGTATTGTTTTTGTTAGTATAATAAACCTGCAAATAATGCAATAAACTCTCCCCAAATAACAGAAAATATAACAAACACCGACAAAAAGATCATAAAAATAGACTACACTGTAAAAAAGTTAGTATTTTTTTAGAGGAAAATACTACAAATGCTGCAGTAAAATAACTGTTAGTTACCTGACCACAACAGTGAAAAAAATGTAAATGCTTTAATATTGCTTTGCATTATATGTCATTTTACTGGAAAATTTCTGGTTTTTACAAGTAAAAACTTTACTTGCAATAGTTAAAAATAAAGTACTTTTGTACTTTTACTCAAGTAAAATTGGAAAGGAGAACTGAAATATTTTATTAGTGTATATGTACTTTTACTTAAGTACTTGATTTTGTACTTTATCCACCTCTAAAATAATGAAATAAACATTCAATAAATAACAGAAAATAGAACAAAAGACCATCAAAATAGACTGCACTGTAAAACAACAAAAAATATAACAAATGCTACAGTAAAATAACTGTAAGTGGCCATGACAGTAAAAATATTGTAAATGCTTTAATGTTAGTTTGCATAAAAATGTCATTTTTCTGGAAAATGCTGTCAAATCTATGAATTACAGTATCTTTAAGTCCTTGCATGACATTGCATATTTTTCCTCTTATTTTTGTTATCTGTAATGTACATTATGGGGAGTTGTTATTTAGTGAATGTTTATTACGTTCACTGTTAATTATTTCCCTGTTAAATAACAGGAAATTACTGGCAGCAGGGTTACCATTATTTTCCTGTTATTTAAACAGTTAATTCATGTTAATGTTTTTTTACAGCGCACTCCCCGTAATGTTTTTCAACAGGAATTTACTGTGAATCACAGAAAAAACAGGAAACAACTGGCAGCAGTGTTACCATTATTTTCCTGTTAAATAACAGAAATATTTAATTTTAAAAAATATTTAAAATATTTAATCACAATATAAAATTTTGTTTCCATTAAATATTGTTAATTAGGGTTAGTATATAATGTGTACTGATTGTTATAGACATATTCTAACTTGAGTTAATACAAGAATAGGCATAATCCATCAGATAACACTTAGTGGAAAAAAAGTGAAAAAAACCCCCGAATAATTCTGTGTTGAAATTAACTTTTTTTTTATTGTAATACAAACAAACACTGAAAGGTAAATCCTTACAAATGTAAGCACACATGGATCAGACCAATCACAGAAATATACATTTCATATTTATTGCTGATGGAAAATAGCAACTGTGTCTAGCAAAGACACTTGAATTTTGCGCTAAGTCAGTGCAAGATAAGGCCCTAAACTTCAACATTTAAAGGTGAACTATGTAGTATTTTTGCAGTAAAATATCCAAAAACCACTAGGCCAGTGTTATATATTTTGTTCAGTTGAGTACCTACAATATCCCAGAAGTTTCCAATTATTTGTAAATTGTGAGAAAATTGCTATTTTAACTAAGGACCCGGGATGTTTCAGCATTGCGTTTGAGCGAGTCGCCTGTAAATCGCGTCATATCTGCGTTACCCTCGGTTTTATTCTGCAGAAGCGCTTTTCTCTTAGCAGTGTGAACATGTCACAGCAGCGCCGAGCGAACACAAAGACTAACGTCATATCATTTTAAACACACTTAAATGTATCTAATATGATAAACAGATCTGCTTTACCTTATAATCAGGACCAGAAAAAGCAGAATTGCGCGCGCCCGACTGTGTCCCGTCCCGTCATAATAAAAGTCCCCGTACTCGCGAGCTGTGTGTTTGTATAACAGTCGCTACAGCGGCCGTGCTCAGCTCCACAACACTCGGTCCTGATCTGCTTTACACTACAGTAACGTTAATAGCCGCATCCATGAACATGATTTCTGCCCGAGTCCTATTTTCCACCGGCTGTGAGGTGAAGACCACATGTCCCAAGATACTGCGCTCACACATGGCGTCATCAAACACCGCCTTTGTTTAGAATAGGCGCCCTCCAGTGGACGGAAAGTTGCATAGTGCACCTTTAATGTTCCCTGAACTGCTAAAATTCAGCTAAAAAGGCTCAAACCAAGGATATACGCTGACTCCTGGTCACATCAAATGTTACACATAGGCTCAGATTAATCACAAACAAATCTCATTTTCTCATGTTCGTGGCTTAAAAAGTAGCACATATATTTTTAAACCAAATACATTGTTCATTATAACGAAATACTGAACCTCAACACTTAGTGTTACCTAAACCACTAAAATTCATCATGTATGAATACATTCAACAATTAAAGGAAAAAGCCACCATTTTTAGAAATAGGGCTTATTCAACTTCTTTCCTACATTTAGATATGTGGACAAATGCATTTTTGTCTCAGTGCATGCATTGTTTCAGTTTGGCAGGGTCGCCACTAGCTTCTCTAACGTCTCGAGTAAAAGTTACTTGATATTCACAACAAATACAAATAGCGATGCAGATTAAGACTAGCCGATTTATAGGCAGATATTGACTTTTTTATTTATTTTATTGGACTATTTTATGGGGAAGCACAGGCGAAGCAGAGATATCACACTAGGGATGTTAACCGATGACCGTTTGATCGATGGTTGACTGTATCAACGTTAACAGATCAAAGTTGTCGGTTAAAAAAAAAGTGATCTCTAAATTAGGCTAAGACAGTGGACTAAATGCTACTACAGTTAGCCATCTCATTTCAAAATCTGTTTCTGTGAAGTGAACAAATCCCTCACACTCAATTTTTCATAACTCGTCTGTTTGTACTTTATAAACCAATAAAAAACATTTGGCACGAGGTCACAGCGTTTGGGTTTGCGTGCTCTCAAGGTTTGCCAAAAGTAAACAGGCTAACACTCGAGGTTAGAGCCAGGGCAGATGACAGTATGAAGCGTCATTCCGCATAAGATGGGCTTACATTTGGAAATATATTACATCTACATTTCATTGGTAATACATAAGGTGTTGATCATGTTAGCACTACCTCAAACTAAAGCGGCGTCTCTTCGGAGCTGTCATTTTCTTAAGTGAGCCGGGCAATGTTTCAAATGAACTTCTAACACTAGACAAATGCCTTTATTTTCAACGCAATCGCCTTGTACCCAAACCATTCCGAAAACTGAGGAGCCATTTGTTTCAATTACAAACAAGCTCCTCGGTGCCAGGTTTGTGGGACTCATGTTTCGCGCTGTAGAGGATTTAAAAAAAAGTGACGTGAGTGGAAGGGAGGCGGTGGTGGTGCCGGGACAGTGTGTGTGAGAGCGGGAGGCAAAGCGGCAGAGAGATCATAGAGAAAGGCGACAGAGTTGCGAAATTGCAGGCGCGGCTCGCGGCTGTTATTTCAAATATTTCGGCTGTTATATTTTAAACTAATCTGTTAACCGGTTTCAACCGGCTAATGAGGCTCGGTGGTTGGTCAAATTTTTTTTCCCGTTTTCGCCATCCCTATATCACACAACACACTGCGATCACTCAACAGCCAAAGGACGTGAGGATGAGAGCAGTGATATATCTGCCTAGGAAATCGCCTAGTTTTAATCTGCATCGCTATTTGTACTCGTTGTGAATACGCAGGCAACAAGAAACAAGAACAATGCATGCAGTGAGACAAAAATGCATTTGCCCACATATCTAAATGTAGGAAAGAAGTTGAATAAGCCCTATTTCTAAAAACGGTGGAGTGTTCATTTAATAAAGAGCAATAAAAAATAAAAACACTGTCACTGCTTAGACAAGAACCATTTTCTCAAACCAGACAATGAGGATCCTTTTGCAAAGTCTCGGGTCTGTGAGAGAGAGAGAGAGAGAGAGAGAGAGAGAGAGAGAGAGAGAGAGAGAGAGAGAGAGAGAGAGAGAGAGAGAGAGAGAGAGAGAGAGAGAGAGAGAGAGAGAGAGAGATATGAGTTCCATAATTTCACATGTTTTATCCAAAATTATATCACATGGCTTGACCTAACAAAAGCTAATTTTAGACACAAAGTGTTACTCACCATTTTCAAATCAAAAAAGATCAGGGATGGACGGATGAGGGATGGTTACTCTACATTTACATCTGTAACTAAAAAACAAACAAATGTAAACACTGATCTACAACTCAATGATAATCAAAACAGCAAAAACAACAACACAAAATATGGTACAATATGTCAATAGAATTAAAAGATAATAGCTGTTCACATAGCTAGACAATGCACTAGCTGTTTTTGCTAGATTTACCTCATTGGTAAGCTAAAACCTACGTTACACATAAAATAGTCACACCAGCATGTCTGTAGCCCAAACAGCTATAATCCATCAAAAGATGAGCCGCTGACATGAATTCATCAAATACATTCTTAGACTAACTATCTAGCATCGTAAACAGCTATCAGTAAATAGATTTGTGTCAGCAGTTTGATTTTCAGGATGAATCTGCTTTAACCAAACGTGCACATGGCAACGAATTTCAAACAAACTTGACCACGGGAATGCTATTTAAAAGTCCAGGCCATATGTTTATAGATTTGGATCTTACTTATTTGAACGTCCATTGATGTATGTTTCTAAACATTAATTGACAAACTATCGAAACGTTGCTAGCTTGAATCACATTGGCTCAACAGCTAACGTTACATTTATAATTTCATGTGGTTTAAGTCCGTGGCGTTTTTAGTATACATCAACATCACCAATATATATATTAAAACTATGCATGACTTTTAAGAAACTCTTTAATCTCACCGTATTATTGTGATTCTGGTCGATGTAACCACCGCGATCTTTCGACATGGATCTCCGTGTTCGCTGCAGGTTCAAATTGCGCCTTCTATGCTCAGAATGAAAAAATACTGTATGAACATGTTATTTCATATAGCGGCGCCAAAACAGGCGCCTGCCAGCGTGCTGCGCGCGTCATGCGAATATTTACACCATGTTCAGAAAGAACAAGTCACACACACACACACACACACACACACACACACACACACACACACACACACACACACACACACACACACACACACGAAGCGCAGTTAATCAACTATAAATGTACAGGGCGTCTCGCGTAAAATCCTGTAATAAAAGGCTTACACCTACGTTAGTAATGGATTGTACCGTTGACTATTGACTGAATCAGTCGTTGTTTAGCAACCTAAAAAACGACATAAATGGCTACTTCTCCACTGATAAATAACCTAGATAAATAACTTTTATTTAACTATAGCCTAAGCATAAAATTGCATATCGGCATCTCCAAACCAACATCTTTGCTTGAATTTTCGATTTTGCGGTTAAATAACAAAAATTAGGTGTTATTTAACAATGAGGTGTTAAATAACAAAAATGAGATGTTATTTAACACATATTTCCTAAAATTAACAGTAAGGCGCAGTTATTAAAAATAACAGGTTAATCATGTTGAAATTTGGGTGTAAATTAACAGAAACATTTAACAGTGTTGTTTTAGTATTAGTCTTTATATATGATCAAGGCCATATTTATGATCAAGCAACTAACAATAAACTTGGAAAAATACTGTCAAATTAATGTTTTAAGTTAATGTTAAGTAAAAACTATGACTTTATTCATATATGGTGAAAAACCGGTTTACATTGCATTGCATGTTTAAATAAAGTAATATTTTAGTTTTTTGCTAGTGGAAACTGTGTTATTATGGTGGTTTTTTTATACAATTTGAGGTAAAAAGCAGATTTTGTGCATTAGTAAGATACAGGCATCCTGTAAAACTAGAATTTTTTTTACTGTATTGTTATGGTGATTTTTGGAAAACCATGGCTTTTAACAAGTAGAAACTAGTTTACCATTGCATTATATATGTAAAAAAAAAAAATAGTCATATTCGTGGTTTTTGCATGTAAAAACTGTATTATTATAGTGGTTATCCATACAAATTTGAGGTAAAAAGCAGATACAGGCATTGGACACATCTTCACTGTATTTTTATACTAATTTTTTAGCTTTACCATAAACTGAACAGGATATTTTTCTTTTATAGTGTAGCCTAGCCTACTAATCTACACCCGCTAACCAACCTCAGGCAGGCAACACTAAAGAAATAAACAGAATATTATATAACTTTTGTTTTGTTTTGTATGAATTACTGGAATTTTTACTGCAAAATACTGTCAAATTTATGTTTTTTACGAGTTAAAAAAAGTTTAACATTGCATTTTGTTAATAAAATACTGTCATCATGTTGGTTGGTTAGTTAAGCAAGCACCACTAAAGAAATATTTTGAATGTGATATACATCGTGTTTGTTTTGTATTTTACAAATTTTACAGGAAAAGGCTGTCAAATGTAAAAAATAGTAAAAACTATTATTTTGTTGGATATCCGTACAATTTAAAGTAAAAGCAGATACAGACATTGGAAACATTTTTACTGTATTTTTATGGTGTTTTTTTGGGAGACAACTGCTTTACCGTAAACCGAACATGATAGACCAGCTAACCATCCTCTGGCTGGTTAGTTTAGCACCACTAGAGAAATCATCTGAATATGATATACATATTGTTTGATTTGTGTGAATTAGTTTTCCAAGTTGTTTACCATCGAGTAACTAGATGGAGAGTTGTATTATTCTTGTTCATGAAGTGGCATTTATGGTTTTGCACATGATCTTCATCAGTTTTGTAGGACTTTGAGTGCTGGTATTTGTGTATAATATATGAATGCAGCATGTTGGCAGAGAGAGAGAGAAGAGAGAGAGAGAGAGAGAGAGAGAGAGAGAGAGAGAGAGAGAGAGAGAGAGAGAGAGAGAGAGAGAGAGAGAGAGAGATGGTGCTGGTGATCTCCTCCATTATTCATTAGGGCTCGTCTCAGACGGTAGAAGAATCCGTTGTGAGGTGGATTTGCGAATTATTATGATTCCGGTTAGCCAGCTCCAATAAGACCTTTAACTCCGGCGAGCTTAAGGCCTGTCATCCCCCGTTGACTTTAATTATAATTTCTATTCCCTCAGCTTTCTGCTGCTCTGTGGTTTTCAATCATCACACACACACACACATACACACACACACACACACACACACACACCTGTTTGGCCTCTCCGACCCTCTCTAGAGGAGCCGCTCGGACTCTGACAGCCCTATAAAGTCATTAATGGCTCCTGTAGCTCATGTTTGAATATTACGCCCAGTCGCAGGAACACGAGGTCTGTGGAAACTGTGTGATTACAAATCTTCTGGCCTTTTCCGGACACAGTTGTACTGATACGACTGCTGCAATTCATAGGCACATTCTGTGCTATTCTGGAGCAGTTCCTCTAAATGCGTGCCGTTCGCTGTGGGCAGGAAGCCTTCATGCTGACTAGTTTAACATCACCATCCGGTTTGTGTTTTTGTGTGTGCTGGTTATCCTGTCACTATTCTGGATAACAATGAGGAGTCATCATGTTTATAGATCCTGTTTATATTTGATGTTTCTATTTTATTGTGTTTACATTCATAGATTGACTTGGGATAATTATACTTTTATTTCAAATGTAGTTATACACAATAACATATATTGGTGCAAGTGTTCTCTATTTGTTTATATTTTTCTATATTTATATATATTTATAAATGACACATTTATTCAGTAGATATATATACATGCATGCATTGATACATGTAAAATTGTAATAATTAGATACTAATGATGAATTAAATGAAAGTCTTTTGTGGGTTCGACTAGTACAGCAAGAGCGCCAGCTGGTGGACAACTTTTGCATTGCATTTTGTTATATTTTGCACATCACTTAAATTCATACATAGATTTTATTTATTTTTAGGTTTCTGCCCTGTTCAAAATTTTATTTTGCACAGCATGGTCTCAATATATACGATTTGAGTGAGGAGGAACAACAAGTGGTGACTAAAATTTAATTTAGAGAGTGAATATTGCTAAATAAATGATTTTATTCATATATAAATAAATCATATATAAAATAAATTATTAAAAAATAAATATGATTGAATAGTTAAATAAATATTGTATTTATTTTAAATAATAAATTAATGAATTTTAAATAAATCATATATAAAATAATAAATTATTTAAAAAATAAATATGATTGAATATTGTTCAACAATATTTAATATTGTTAAATACATTATTTTATTTAAAATAATAAATAAATGCATTTTAAATAAATCATATATAAAATAATACATTAGATTAAAAAGAAATATTCAGCTTTGTTAAATAAATAATTGTATTTATTCATAATAAATCATATAGAAAATATATTTAAAAAATACATTTGAGATATTAAATACGAGTAGGCTAAATAAAATTTTAATATTTTTAAGGATTTAGTATAATATTAAATATTATTTAATAGATAAATAAATAAATACATAATAAGGATTAGTTATTTCTGCTGTTATTCATTTTAAACACTGGATACAATAAATAACTGTAAACACATTACCAAAAAACGAACAATAAACTCTTAAAGCTCTTAATTGAATTTATTTAATTGTATTTATTTAAAGAGAAAATAGTTTAGATGTGAAGTATGGCAGCTCTTCTGTCAGATGTCTCTCTGTAACAGTCATGTGAATAAAACCTTCCTGCTCTTGCACCTCCAGATGAAGCGGATGGTTATGGTGTAGGACTGTTATGGGCTTGAAAACCCAAATACCCCAAAATTGGGTTGTTTGAACCCAGTGAATGGACCCATTCAAACAACCCATTTTCGGGGTTTGTCCATTTTTAACCCAACTTTGGTTGTTTTTAACCCAGCATCTTTTAGAGTGCTCCCAGTAACACACATTCACACGTTTGAGCCGAAAGTGCATGATTTGTGCATTTTCAACATGCCATTTACTTCAAATATTTGCTGCTGGATTTGGCTGATGCAATGAACACTTTTCACACGATGACGACGTATTTTTCCACATTGCTACATAAATGTTATGGCTCAAATTATTTTTTCCTTTTGTCTTTATTATAATTACTGATGAATTTCTGTTAATCCCTCATCAAACTGCTCACTGCATCTTATTTGAAACTGTATCAAATACCCTTCTTGAATAAAAAAATAAAAAATTCAGTGAGCTTTACTATTACTATCATAAAATACTTGCTCAGCTGGCAGGTGTATCTTGAGCTAGCTAGCATGTTATCTTAACACACCATTGTTAACCCCTTTAACACCATCAACACACAACAATTTATGAGATTGAAAAACCAATGTGACAACCTGCTTGCATGAGGACTGTGCCTTTTAACCATGGAGAAATTGGTGAGAGATGATTCAGAAGATATTTACGTTGGTGCATGTTAGCCTAAGTTAGCCTATTTTCAGGCCCTGCGTAATATCACTGCGCGCTGCATCCATGGTTCAGCAGCAAAGTTCCTGGATTATTACGCAAGAATGAGAGTATAGTTTCTAGAAAATCAGCGTAGAAAATCACAAATTTTTAATTTTCAAAAATATCGAAACTCTGATCATTATTTGTGAGATGCTAACGGTCTAATCAGATTCAATTATTTATGCTAAGCTATGCTACCAGAGATCGGCTCAATGGATTCAAAAACATTAAGACTCAAATGTTTAACTCTAGGGGAGGTGGAAAATGAGCCTATTTTCAAAAATAGTGGCATGTTCCTTTATTTTAAAGACATTCAGGGCCCTATCTTGCCCCCAGCGCAATTGACTTTGTACACCGACGCATGTGTCATTCCTATTTTGCACCCGCGCAAAGCGCGCTTTTCCCTCCACAGAAGCACGTCGCTAAACTAGTGAATGAACTTGCGCTCCCTGGGCGGTTCAGCGCAAAAAAGGAGGCGTGTTCCGGCGCAAACAATCCCTGGTGCTATTTTGCTGTTCCATTAAACAACTGCGCCACTGACCAGAAAAAACCCAGTCTAAACTCAGCGGCGCGTTGTTCATTATGCTATTTTAAGGGCGCATGCTTGACCATAATGTATAGCGTGCACAACGCGCATACACTTTGCTCATGTAATCTACACAGATGCAACAGTTATTTTTGCAAATCATAAATTGTGACACTAAAAAAATATTAACACATGAGATGACGGAAAATCATTGTGGTGTGCCACGAAGATGTGAAAAAATAGGCATAAATTTAGCTTACAAATTATTCAGGCTAATTGTAGTAATTAAGGATCAGACCTGTTTGCCCAATAGTGGCAAGACATATCTGTATATAAGGACATCTGTCTTTCACTGCTCTTACAAGAACATCAGTCTCCTCGGCTGTGAACCGCTCCTGGCGTGCGTCTGGTAAATACACCATAATAATAGCGATCCATAATGGAACTTGCGCAGCTGCTTTTAAAGGGAATGTTGGATGACGCTCTGATTGGTTTATTCACGTTACGCCCAAACCACACCTATGAATAATGAAGCTACTTCAGACCAACCCATTTTAGATTTGTGCTGGACGCAAGAGCCATTTATCCCGCCGGGAAAATAGCAACAGTGCCGAGACCCGCCCACAAAGTTACTTGCGCTTCAGATCGTTAAAATAGGGCCCTTAATGTCTATTTGGTCAAACAATTCAAATGAGTTCAAAATACTTAGAAGTCTGATGTTAATAGTTGCCTCTGTTTATTTGAGTAAAACCAAGGTGATATTTTTTACAGTGTACTGTGTAATTATTTATATATATATATATAAAATTCTTAATGCGGTTCATATTTACAGTGGTTCATATATGTGTGTGTGTGTGTGTGTGTGTGTGTGTGTGTGTGTGTGTGTGTGTGTGTGTGTGTGTGTGTGTGTGTGTGTGTGTGTGTGTGTGTGTGTGTGTGTGTGTGTGTGTGTGTGTGTGTGTGTGTGTGTGTGTGTGTGTCCTTGCTTATATAGTAAAACCTGAGATCAGTGGGAACCAGCCAGTGGTCCCCACTTTTCAAAAGGCTTATAAATCATGCAGAATGAGTTTTTTTGAGAAAGTAAAAATGCAGAAGATTTCCTGTGATGGGTAGGTTTAGGGGCAGTGTAGGGGGATAGAAAATACAATATATAGAATAAAACCAAGTATAAAAACCAATAGTGTGTGTGTGTGTGTGTGTGTGTGTGTGTGTGTGTGTGTGTGTGTGTGTGTGTGTGTGTGTGTGTGTGTGTGTGTGTGTGTGTGTGTGTGTACATGTTTTTCTAGCCTGGTGTGGACTTCAACCTGAATGCACTCATGGGGACTCATGGCACTGTGGGGACCTAATTTGAGCTAATAAATCATACATAATGAGTTATTTTGAAAATGTAAAATGCTGAAAGTTTCGTGTGATGGGTAAGTTTAGGGGCAGGGGTAGTGTAGGGGGATAAAATATATGATTTGTACAGTATAAAAACCATTACGTCTATGGTAAGTCCCCAGAAAGATAGCGCACCAGACGTGTGTGTGTGTTTAAGTGTGTGTGTGTGTGTGTGTGTTTAAGTGTGTGTGTGAGTGGATGTGTCAAAATCACACTCCTGATGTTGATGTTTTCGAGTGTCACCCCTTTACTGCTGTGTATTTTTTTCCATCTAGTGTGGCCGATTAGTAGATTGTACACACAGATATTCTGTGAATTTTTGTATATTTGCCGATTTCCCATTAATTTCCTATGGTCGGTAATTTATGACTGAAGATAATGAATCTTACTATTTTTTTTCGACCACTTAGCATATTCAAATCATGACCTGAATTCATGCATCACCTAATGCCATAAAAGTCAAAAACCAAGACCAAGTTTCATATCATTCCGATGAAGCTGTGATTTGTAACATTTCAAAGCAGAATTTTCTGGTCAGAAATGACTGAAGAGCAGCAGAGGGTTAATAACATTTTGAGACAAATTGTTTAATTTAATGGAAAACAATGTGAATGGCACGTCAGGATTTTGAACACTTATGCGCGACCCCTTCATTATTAATCGTCTGTTTGGCATCTAACAATATTCTCTTAATATTCAACGTTAATACGTAAAAAATATGCCGTACCGCCACACATCAAAATAAATTATACTTTCAACAGGAAGAGAAATGGAAGTAGCGATCTAAATTTTGGGATAGCACCCAGGATGGCCAGTCAGATATCCCACCCTGGACACCACTCTCTATGGAAGCCTGCTTCTGCCGATAAATAAAAAAATATAAAAAGAGTAATTGCGACTTTTTATCTCAGAATAATTACTTTTTTTCTCACAATTCTGAGATATAAAGTCACAATTGGAAGTTATAAAGTCACAATTTTGAGCTATAAAGTCACAATTGCGTGATATAAAGTCATAATTCAGAGATATAAAGTCATAATTCAGGGATATAAAGTCACAATTGCGTGATATAAAGTCATAATTCAGAGATATAAAGTCATAATTCAGAGATATAAAGTCATAATTCAGAGATATAAAGTCATAATTCAGGGATATAAAGTCACAATTGCGTGATATAAAGTCATAATTCAGAGATATAAAGTCACAATTGCGTGATATAAAGTCATAATTCAGAGATATAAAGTCATAATTCAGGGATATAAAGTCACAATTGCGTGATATAAAGTCATAATTCAGAGATATAAAGTCATAATTCAGAGATATAAAGTCATAATTCAGAGATATAAAGTCATAATTCAGGGATATAAAGTCACAATTGCGTGATATAAAGTCATAATTCTGAATTTTTTTTCTCACAATTGCGTGATAGTCACAATTATTTTTTTGTTTATATCTCAGAATTCTGACTTCATAGCTCGCAATTGTGAGAAAAAAGTCACATTTATGACATAAAAAGTCACAATTACTCTTTATTTTTTATTTAGTGGTGGAAACGGGCTTCCGTACTCCGCCACCACTGAGTATAAAGCAAAGATAACAAACCAGAGCAACCTGACTCAAGTTAATTAAGTCAGAGCATGTTGCAGCCGAACAAGTTGCCTATGGCAACAGATTTAACACACATTTGCCAATATGATCGCATAGCCTAGCACAAGCAATTACTGAAAATTTACTAGAAGCCTAAGCAAAACGGATGGCCTTAGCAACGAGCCTGTTGCCAATATAGCTTACCCTGAGACATTCAGGGATGATTACGGGGAGTTACGTGGAGGTTTGATCTTCTCTTGATATCCTTCATGCAGGTGAGTGCAGATATCATCTGAATTGTTCTTGGTTCATTTAGGCTACATTAGTATAGCTTTAGCGAGTCCATGTACTAGGGTGAACAAAAAGGACCACACTTTGCGCAATATAGTGAGGCAAGAATAATTGCATAGGACTCTATGGTGTACTTGCATCTACAATACAATTGTGTCCATCATAGCGATGGCATCACACTCTCAGAAAAAAGGTACATTGCTGTCACTGGGGCGGTACCCTAAGGTACAAAACGAATATGTACCTTTAAGGTACTAATACGAACACTTAAAGTACTGATTTGTACCTTTTAAGGTGCCAAAGATGTACTTTTTCACTTTTGTACAGTGACAGCTTTTTTTCTGAGCGTGCATGGTACAGCGATTTTGAAATATTCTACTCTATTCATTGCCAATTTGATCTACGATATATCTTGATATAGACCTATGTGTATCAGAAGAGGCAAAAAAGTGTTTTTTGTGTGTGATGAACTTGTCTTGCAAAGTGCACAGTGCATGAAAACATTTCACAGCGACCCAGTGTGCAAAATCCATGAAAAGCGTCTCTACTGCTTTTTGATATAAATTTGTGCTCTTGTGTCCATTCCGGATTAAATGAGGTCTGACGTTTCGGCATGCTAACGTTATGATATGACATAGCCAGCACGTTTGTTTAAGTTTTTAACAAATGATTTATCAGATATTTATTTGACACCACTTTCAGCCATTTGTTTGACCAGAGATATTACGGCATTAGCCGCTATACTGCTGCGTCCCGTCACAAAAAAGATTCTAGAGCGTGGTTATTATAGGCCGATTTAGTGCAACTTCAAAAAGGAGGACAAATGAGCGTCCGGCTTGAGTCTGTGCTGGACAGTCTGGATTTTAAGCCCTCAAGCTTAAAGCCACAGCCTCAAGCCCCAAAATCCAGACAAATGGCCACCCTACCATGTACATTGCCGCAATGCCAACTCAGTCACTTCCAGATCAGGCAGCTTAAAATCAATATTAATAATAATAATAATAATGCGTTCGATTTATATCGCGCTTTTCAAGGCACTCAAAGTGCTTTACATAGAAGGGGGGAATCTCCTCAACCACCACCAATGTGCAGCATCACCTGGATGATGCGACGGCAATGTCGCTTCAATGCTAGTGTTCATTTCGCGAACTTAAACGAAACCATGGTGAAATCCATATGGGACACGAATATGAGCTTGACTGTGACTCTTGATTTATTAATCTATAGTAACACATGTAACAACACTGTAAAATAAAGTGTTACCGTGCATTATATGCAGTAGGAAAGCATTACCATGTAGGTTCAGTATTTGTCTGCGGGTTTTTCCAAATCAGTAACACTAACAGTATCTCAGCAAGGCCTAAATATTGTGAGCACACTGGAGACTCTCTGCATGGATCTGCACTTCATGGAATGAATCTCTTCTAGAAAGCTCTCCAGGTAATTCTCCATCCCCTCACAAGCTCTGTTTATGCCTGGTAAGTCCCCGAGAGAGAGTGTGTGAGGGTCTCTGTGGTATATTGCTCTGTCAATATGCCCTACTTGCAGGTACACACGACTAGGATGAAGTCGCTGACAAACACGAGGAAGAGATGACGACTTTGTCATCATTTATTGTCGCCCTTTGCCTTTTAGGATTCTCTTGTTCTTCACGGAGCGACAGTTGTGTCGGTAAGTGTTCTGAGACCGGGCTCATTTAGAGACAGGTAGTCAATATTTCAGCGTGTCTGTGTGTGTGTGTTTGCGTCCTCAGCAGGTAACGTCAGTTTGTCGGTGTCTGTCAGCAATAACTCCTCTCTGCTGGTTGAGTGGAACAGCGGGAGCAAACAGACGACCCAGTGTGCACTGCTCATTTCAACGGAAAGAAGACAGGAGATTCAGATACACCTTTTACCAAGGTTACATCTCTTTATACAGCTCAATCTTTGACAGAGAGTGCGGAAAGCGCTTCAGTAAGTGATGGAATATCTTGGCTGTGTTTCAGGTCTGGATCCCTCCTGTTGGAAAACATGCGAGACAATCGCACACAATCCTTCTTGTGCTCCTGTTTTGAGCAATCTCTGGGACGCTTGTGCTCTAAGAACATAAGCTTTAGCATGGGTAATTTTTTCATGACTCATAATGTGCATTTATAGCCTTGAAATCTCACAAATCCTCTAAAAACTCATTTAATATGTAACATTCATTAATGGCTTATACGTTAAATAAAGTTTGCGGGAGGCAGTTTACTTTACCTGTGGACACAATTCTCAAAACACGCACAAGAAGTCGCCATTTATCAGAGAATCTGATATTATAAAACCAATAACCAATTATGGAAACATGCTTAAATATAATATATTTATATATTTGTAATAACAATTTGCTATAATGACAATGGATAACAATAAACAATTGTATATATATATATATATATATATATATATATATATATATATATATATATATATACACCGATCAGCCATAACATTATGACCACTGACAGGTGAAGTGAATAACACTGATTATCTCTTCATCACGGCTCCTGTTAGTGGGTGGGATATATTAGGCAGCAAGTGAACATTTTGTTCTTAAAGTTGATGTGTTAGAGGCAGGAAAGGTTTGACACGGGCCAAATTGTGATGGCTAGACGACTGGGTCAGAGCATCTCCAAAACTGCAGCTCTTGTGGGCTGTTCCCGGTCTGCAGTGGTCAGTATCTATCAAAAGTGCTCCAAGAGAGGAACAGTGGAGAACCGGCCACACATATATATATAATTTAAGAAAATTATAAATCCTATTAAGCCTACAATGTATTTTCACAAATAGGAATATGTGCTGTCAAATGGATTAATCACAATTAATTGCATCTACCATAAAAGTTTGTAAATATCTACATATTTATATATATATATATATAGATTTAACTTAAGATAATTATATACAACATAATAATTATATTTGACATAAAAATATATAGATAATTATATTTGACATAAAATATATATTTTGGTAAAAATATGTCAATTACTAGTATCATAAATGTTTTAAATGCTTTATACATTTATAAAACATAATAAAATGTTCGATTATTTGTTTAAATCATATCTAAAAGATGAATCAGTAACCTGTGTCACAATCATCTGTTTTTCCTCTTATCGCAGGGGAACCATTAACCATTTCCACACCAGCTCTGGTCCTGCTGTCAGAGCCTCAGAACTCTGTCAGTTACATCAGCATGTGAGTCTCCGTCCAATGTTCAGTTCCTTCCGGCTCAGATTTTGCATAATCATACCTGATGCCATTATAGTACTGAGACTAGGGTCAGGAGTTTCTTAGTAAACCACTAGAGGGCATCAGGACACAAGACATCAACACACACCACATTGGGTGTGACGTCAGAGATTTGCTCTATTCAAAATGGTTCAGGCCCTTCATAGATATGACACATTTAAATGATGTTCACTTAAACATATCTAGTTTTGATACAATTTTAATTGTGTTCAGTCCATATATAAAAAATATTTAAACCTGAATTGTACTTAATTAATTTGTGTTAAAACTACATTAAATATTTGAGTTGACATAACTAACTGGGCAGTGTGATCTGTAGTTCCCAGCATGCTTTGCAAGGGACTAAATTATGAGAGCAAATTTAGGGATTAAAGTGTTATTTTACAGTTTTCTGTAAAGGGAAAGATGTTGTTAGTGAAAAATGCACGCGAAAAACCGTGTACCATACGCACGCCAAAACTCATTTTGGCGTATACATTCCACGAGATTGCAAACTCGTTCTATTTATATGCATTTTCGTGAGATCGGGCTCAAAAAGTCATGTTATAAGTTAAAAATATAATTTAAACAGTGTTAGATAAAATTGAGTTTGACCAACTCAATTTCATTTCATTGAATGATTTAGATTTTTATGATTTGGGGCTACACATATTTATTGGATGAAAAACCTGCTCTCAATTAAATTGAGTTTGTCCAATGAGTTATTTTTTTAGTATTTTAACAAATAGCCTAGCATAAAAATGCAATGCAGTGACAAACATTTTTTTAATTCAACAATTGGTTTTAAATATCTGGGGAAAGTAGTGGTCTTTATTCATGAATACCCCGATGACCTAATACATTTGCCTAAATGTGCAATATGCAATGTGGAAAACTGTGACAAATGTGGACAGCTCAGTTTGTTCCGGGTTTCATTCTATTTTGAAAAATAATAGGCTTTATATACAGTTCATACTTTATACAGTAGTGGCCAAAAGTGTTTTTAGTGACCCTGCAAGTTCGATTAAACCATCAAAATATGAGGGAAATATTTTATATATATTTTAAATATGAGGGAAGAACAAAACACTAAACTTGGTTAAAATATTTATCTGACAAAATAGTTACAGCTACAGGTTTTATTTGACTATGCAATAAAAGTGCAAAGAAAAACAAAAAGCATACATTGACTACAACATTATCAGTTATTCATATTTTATTGGTTTTGTGTTAATAATTTCTTTGTATGACAGTCTGGCCCAAAAATGATGTTGCACAAACTGGGTTATTACAAATAAAACAATCTCCAAGCAAGACTACGCAATATGCTTACAATTTATTTATTTTTTATTTTTTAATTTTTTATATGAACACATTTTGAATACTATTTGAATAAAGGGTGAAGATGTTGATTTTTCTGTGTCGGACATCACTTTTGGCCACTACTGTACTAGTTTATACTGTAGTAAAGCTTAACAAATGACTCTGGACTCTGTTCATTGAGATGAATCTAACATGAATCAGATCACATGCTCTTTGCAGATTCAAATTATTTATTTATTAATTTACTGTAATTTTTAATGCACTGAAATGTTTATGAACCCGCTAAAACATTTTCTAAAGACGGTGTCAACAATGGTTCTGTTTTTTATCTTGTCCTGTCACTGTAATAGTGTCTGCAGTATTTCTCCTGAATTGGATTTACTGGCATTCAGAGTTTATCCTCTTAAAAAAACATTGAGGAAATATTTAAAGTGACTGCATCACACAGTAGAAATATCTGTTCTTATGTTTCACACCTGGGAAAAGTGTCCTCCTAAGCGTCAGAGTGTTTGTAATTTCTCCTATTTATTTAAAAACCGAAGTTTTGCATCAAAGCGTGGTTGGATAGAAGTCATTCTGTGGACTGTAAACAAAATATGACTTAGTCATAGGCCTTCTCTAAATGTTTAGGGAAGAGCTACAGGTTATTCCCGTTCATCTAAACAGGAAAGAGTCACTTGTGGGACTCGCATTGCCCGACTGGGTCTTTTCAGATAGTTCACAATCAATCGACTGAAATTTCCTTAAAATCATTTTCATCTGCCTTCCTGGAAAGCAGCGTTGAATGTTATACTTTGCCACACTGACACATAATTGCAGCCAGAGAGCGCGACATCTGTGTTTGGACATGTTGGTGTTGTTTATTCCAATACTGATGAGGTTTAAAACTCACAAGCACCCAAAAATAACCCCGTGACCCATGATGCTGCCCCATCTCAAAGCGGCCCTTCTGTGGACAACACCTGCCGCTGTCTCATGGTTTATACACAAGCCTCGTCCACCCACAGCCGGCTGTTTACCCTCGCAGAAAGAGATCAGATGATGCTTCACGGAGGTCGCCTTTGTTTATGAAGCTCTCATGCCATGTTCGGCTTTGTTTTGAAGCAGAACTGAAAGATATCTAGTCAAACAAGGAGAGTTTACAGATGTCAAGCTGTTTGTGTAAATTAAAGTATTATTTCATTCTAAACCCTGGGTAAACAGAATCCTGTGTTATTTTCCTTCAGGTTTTAATTGTTCATCATTTGCAGGGGTTTATATTACCCCTTTTCCACCAAGGCAGTGCTGGTGCTAAATCGGAGCCAGAGCCTAGTTTCAAATCGGTTCTTTGTGTTTCCACAGCCAAAGCACCAGCTCCGAGCCAGGAAAAGTGGTTCTTAAGTAACACCAAAACATTGCTGGGCTAGAAGTAAGAACCGCTTGCGTCACTGGCTGGGGGCGGCGTTACCATGATCAACAAGATGAACACAAACCTGTGACCGCCATTTTTTCAATAGCAGCTAATCAAGCTAACAGCTGCTGGATTGTAATCTCCGTCTATACAAATCATGGAGAGCTGCACGAATGCGTTGGATTTGCGGCGTTTTAATGCTGATGTAGGATCATAAAGCCATGTTTGTTCGAGATGCATCGGCGTGCGCTGTGCAGACTGATTGTCCGTATGACATCAAAGTAGAGCGAGCGCCAACGACTCCTTATGCTTTTGAATCGCTCACGCGGTATTTTGATATCATACACGGATCGGTCTGCGCAGCGCCGATGCATCTCGAACAAGCCTGGTGTGTTTGTATTTCCCGCTGCCTCGCTAGCATTGCTAAAACGCTAGCGAGAAAGATGAGACGTATACAGTGACGTAAGACCTAGCTCTGCGGTGGCTCTCTTACATGTGGAAAGCCAAACCGGTTCATAAAGGCTCTCAAGTCGAACCAACTTAGAACTGACAGTAGCACGGGCTCTGAACTAGCACTCGGTTCATTCTGGTGGAAAAGGGGTATATGAGGCACACGATTGGCTGTCGGTTTCTAAGTGTCTAAGTGGGGTTTAGAATGACGATAACCTGGGGTTAATACTGGGGTTTAGAATGACGATAACCTGGGGTTAATACTGGGGTTTAGAATGACGATAACCCGGGGTTAATACTGGGGTTTAGAATGACGATAACCCGGGGTTAATGCTGGGGTTTAGAATGACGATAACCCGGGGTTAATACCAGAGTTTAGAATGGTGATAACCCAGGGTTAATACTGGGGTTTAGAATGGCGATAACCTGGGGTAAATACTGGGGTTTATAATGGCGATAACCTGGGGTTAATACTGGGGTTTAGAATGGCGATAACCCGGGGTTAATAGTGGGGTTAAGAATGACGATAACCCGGGGTTAATACCAGAGTTTAGAATGGTGATAACCCAGGGTTAATACTGGGGTTTAGAATGGCGATAACCTGGGGTAAATACTGGGGTTTAGAATGGCGATAACCTGGGGTTAATACTGGGGTTTAGAATGGCGATAACCTGGGGTTAATACTGGGGTTTAGAATGGCGATAACCTGGGATTAATACTGGGGTTTAGAATGGCAATAACCTGGGGTAAATACTGGGGTTTAGAATGGCGATAACCTGGGGTTAATACTGGGGTTTAGAATGGCGATAACCTGGGGTTAATACTGGGGTTTAAAATGGCGATAACCTGGGGTTAATACCGGGGTTTAGAATGGCGATAACCTGGGGTTAATACCGGGGTTTAGAATGGCGATAACCTGGGGTTAATACCGGGGTTTAGAATGGCGGCCATAACCTGGGGTTAATACTGGGGTTTAGAATGGCGATAACCCGGGGTTAATACCGGGGTTTAGAATGGCAATGACCCAGGGTTAATACTGGGGTTTAGAATGGCAATAACATGGGGTTAATAACGGGGTTTAGAATGACGATAACCCAGGGTTAATACCGGGGTTTAGAATGGCGATAACCCGAGGTTAATACCGGGGTTTAGAATGGCAATAACATGGGGTTAATACTGGGGTTTAGAATGGCGATAACCTGGGGTTAATACCGGGGTTTAGAATGACGATAACCCAGGGTTAATACCGGGGTTTAGAATGACGATAACCCGGGGTTAATACCGGGGTTTAGAATGACGATAACCCGGGGTTAATACCGGGGTTTAGAATGACGATAACCCAGGGTTAATACCGGGGTTTAGAATGGCGATAACCCGAGGTTAATACCGGGGTTTAGAATGGCAATAACATGGGGTTAATACCGGGGTTTTAAATGGCGATAACCCGGGATTAATACTGGGGTTTAGAATGATGATAACCCGGAATTAATACTGGGGTTTAGAATGGCGATAATCCAGGGTTAATAGACCTAACCTAACCTAACAGGGTTGCGTTGTAGGTGGTGGGACAAATCTGTGGCAAACGTCCAGTATTTTCTGCATATCATTTAAAGCAAAAAGAAGATCAAAAGCACTTATTAGAGGCACAACACTTATTTTAGCTCTAGGAAAGTGTCTATTACCAACACAATCCAATCAGAATCCTTAGACTGGACCTAACTGTTTATTAAAACACACATATATATTGGAGACGGAGTTCAGACTGGCGCTCAGGTTGTGTGTTTGCTCACGTGATAACGGTAACGTCATACGCACATGACGTCAAGGAGGTGCGTAAAGCAAGTTACTCCTCCCACTTCTGCTAGTTTTACTGAGATGTCTTATCCCGTGCGAATTGTCCATTAATATTACAGACGTCCTGAGGTAAAATGACTGTACCCCCATGTCCCCATGTTAATCTAATCCCATCCGAATAGGGCTTTAGTTTAGAACGATAATAACCCAGGGTTAATACCAGGGTTTAGATTGATGATTACCCGGGGTTAATACTGGGGTATTAACAATATAACCCAGGGTTATATTGCTAGACTATTAGCAGTAGACAACCAATCGGATACTCATTTTTGCGTTCTTTGGGCAATCACGGAAATGTAGCATTTTTTATAAACATTGTATTGTGAGCATTGTATATAACCAGTAATTTCACTGTTTGAGAGGGAAAATGTTAAATGCTGACAGAAAATGTGACAATTTGAGTCAAGAAGAGACCACTTTATTCTTACCTTTATAGTCCGAAATGTCCATTCAGTTTAAACTCGATAGTACAGTCGGCAATACGAGGATGCGCAGTGCTAGATCTTTAAACGTTGCGTGCTGCATTCATCCAATCAATTACACTGACACCGCAAACAAACGTGACCAGAACGCCTGGGAACTAAAAATTGTTAGCAGGGACATTCCTTTACCCTGGATTAATGGTGGGGTTCAGAACGACAATGACCCAGGTTCATCACTGTGTGAAAAGCCCAAAGCTGACCAATTGTTAAAGGAACAGTTCACCCAAAAATCTAAATGAAAATGTAATTATTTAGATAGATAACTCCTGTAATTTTGTGTTTTACAGGAAGTGGTTGAGCAGCGGTGTGTTTGGAACGACGTTAGCTACATGTGTCATTCTTCTGATCTACATTATATACAGAAGATGGACGGGAAACGGCGTATTCCAACTACGTCTGAGATAGAGACTCGCCTGGGAATTGAATAGCCTAGTTAAAAGAAGAGACATTTTTACTCCAACTGACATTTAATTCAATCTTAAGTATATTGATTTTGTATTAACTCAACTGCAGTGGACCTTGGACAAAGTGAGCGCCATATCTGATGTGACATGAATGAAAATGAGTACAGTTGTGCATATCGATCATTCAGCCATGAAAAGTCTTTACAAAACATCTCCAGATGGCAAAAATCTGTAAGTTGTATTAAACAGGCTTCTATTTTCATTCATGTCAAATTAGAAATATTGTGACACAAATTTGAGTTACAGTTGAAAATGTTTGTTTTCTGTCAATACAAGTGAGGTACATTTCTATTTAAACCTTTATATTTTATTTACTGTTCATAGGAAACTGATTTTTTTTTTTTTTTTTTGATATTATGCTGTGAAAGGAAGTTATTGCACTAAGGTAAACATTTATGCAACATTTAGGGTATGAATCATCTGTTGTCTCGTATGAAAACACTGCTCTTGAATGTGTAACTCTAGCCTTGATGTTTGTTTCTCTGAGAGATGGCTTTCTAAACTAAACTATTAGATCAGCCTGCTTTTATTCTGGTAAACAAATCAAGGCACCAAAACAACAGTCAAGTTAGTGGCCTCACCAAAAGTGACATTAGCATAGAAATGTGGTTGTTTACTGTCGTAGATTCAGAAAACACATTACAGCAATTGTTTCTCTCTCTCACCTGGCAGATGAAAAGCTGGTAATAAAGAGAGCAAAATGCTCTCGGCTCTAAGAAGGGCTCTTAAAGCAAGTGCTTAGACAGGATGTGCTCAAACACAATGCAGGAATTGCTGTCCAGGCCATCATTACTAACAAAAATGAACAATTTTGGACAATAGAAAAGAATATAGTAGCGCATGCTCTAGCTTTGAGATGTAAGGTTGGCCAAGTGACATTCCTGATGGGCGAGTGGAAAGACTGAAAGCTTCTCCAGAGAGGAATCCTTTTACTTTTCATATTTAAATATATAGCCTATTAAGGTTTTTCTATGTGTACTGAAGCATTCCTTTACATTCATTTCTAAGGGTTCAAATTGACCCGTGAGGGAAGGATTTTTTACTTTTTACAATTTCTACCTCAAAAAAAACCTTTTTTTTTTTATTCATGGTTCAAGTACAACAAAGGTCCAAGGGTCTTGGACCACTCCAATTAATACTCAATTTTTTTTTTTAAATATATGAAAAATTAGTTTTGGGTCAAAATGACCCGAGGGAAGGTTATCTTATATATTATCTTCTTTTGTGTTCAAAAGAAGGGAAAAAACTCATACAGGTTTGGAACAACTTGAGTATGAGTAAGTAATGACAACATTTAGATTTTTGGATGAATTATCCCTTTAACATTAATGACACAAAACAGCAGCAGGTATGTTAAGCTACTGTCACTTTAAAACCAAATGCACGGATCTAACACATCAGATATTCTCTGAAATGTTTCGGTACATCAAGACTTTTTATTTTACCACCATTAAAGGCATAGTTCACCCAAAAATGAAAATGTGATGTTTATCTGCTCACCCCCAGTGCATCCAAGATGTAGGTGTGTTTGTTTCTTCAGTAGAACACAAATGAAACATACTTTTTCACTGCTAGATGGGTGTAGAAAAGGTATATGACCATCCAGTGAATAATGTTTCTGTTCCTCTCAATTCTGATTTCGTTTTAACTCCTACGGTGGCCAATTTAGTCCAAGATTAACATGACAACCCCCCTCTTCACATTCGACACGGTGCCATCGAGTGTTAAAATGCGAAAGGCGAAGCTTGAATTTACGGGGATGTCCCTCTTTGGCTACTGTACTTTCAAGATGGAGGGGCAACATGGCGACCAGCATTCGAACCCCTCACCAGCAGGGCCGTACCCAGGATTTTCTAAATACAGAGGTCCAAATATGAATTTTGGAGGGTTTAAAAAAAAAAACATTTGCCTCCTTTACATATGCATTTTAAGACATAAGAAAATCAAAGAATCAGCTAACTGTAGCTTTAAAACCATGTCAGTGTGCAGTATAAATTATTTTAAGAAGACAACAGATTTTTATAAATGAGAATCTGGTTAAATGTTGCAAAAAAATAGACTCCAAATTAGAAAATCAGAAAATCTGTTTTGTTGTTAAATTGAGACAAAGACGACATATGTGTGACTCCGTCTTAGAAAACCTAGCTAAAGTAAATTTGTGTGATTTACATTATGTAAAGAACATTATTTGAACATATAACCTTGATATATTTAATGTTGAATGAGTAAGATCATGTCAAAGATAGAAATCAATGTGAAATATAACCGATGAGTGAAATCAAAATTTGATGCTCCTAATCTCAATATTAGATTATGAGACTGTAGCCTGGATTTCACAGACAAGAATCACATTATGTGTAGCCATTAGGAATATTGTAGGCTAATGCTTTTTCTATTCTGAGCACAGTGGGCTACCTGCTCTTTCTGTCTCATCGCCATCATCTTCTCTTTTTATTTTCCCCCCAGTCTCATTCTCTTGCCCTGTATCTTTTCTCTTTTCAAAGCTGAACTTTGTTTGAAGCAGTCTTTTAATTTTCGTCTGTATCAGTAAAAACAAAGTTGTAAATGTAAATTTACTGAAGGCTTCCAAGAAAACCAGGTCAAGAAAACGTTATTAGTTTGAATCCCTGATTATAAAGCGCTCTCGCGGTGTTGTGATGTCAAACATCAGTCGTTGTTCGAATCGCCGGTTGGTGGTTGTGGCATTTGTCCCGCCTCTCCTCCACATTGATGTTCACCCAAAGTTGAACTGTGGACGCTCTACGCGTAAAAATGGACAAAACCTGCCAGCTGTTGGCGCTATTGAAAAGTGTGGCGCAACCATTGGAAACAATTGAAAACATACGCCGGGCGAGGCGAGAACACCTGTTTGTACACGCTGCCTTAATAGGCTATTATTTTGCAACTTCTATTATGTACACCTCGGAGAATTACCGAGGTCCGGACCTCGGGGACCTCAATGGTGGGTACGGGCCTGCTCATCCGTATGTATTTTCAATGGCATATTATAAACTTACGAGAATACTTTATTACTTGAAATAAGTAAATATAAATTAATGAGCACATATATTTTTTGAAAGAACTAAGTGTTTTAGCTAAGAATAAACTAAAAAAAAAAGTTACACAGTGTAGCTTTAATATGGATTCTATGTGTTTTTTACTCTCATAGTGGCTCTCATAGAAGAGTTGACAACAGAAAACCCTGTTGACATGATTATACAGCAACGGTTGAGTTAAACATCCTCATTTGTGTTCTACTGAAGAAACAAAC